>NC_134706.1:11254977-11554977 GCF_043290135.1 Rhipicephalus microplus | reverse complement strand
GGGTCGTCCGCGGCAGGGTCTTTGAGAAAGTGTGTCGATGCGTCATCACAAGGGACGCCTCCGCGTCACCGTCACCGGAAGGGTATATAAGAGCATCGTCCAAGCCCGAAAGCTGGCCGCCAAACACACAGAAAGAACTCATCTCTTCCTCGGCTTAAGTATATTAGAAACCCATCGCCGGCCACTTCTGTACGGATTTCCGCTCCTTCGCTTCGGAGGACGTTCAAAAAAACGAGTTCGGGATCAAGCTTGAACAAGAAAAGATGCACTTTCTGGTGAGTATTTATGGGATGCACGTGCGGCCAGGCCTGGAGGCTACGTCTCTCGGTGCGGTTTGGGGTGATTGGTGACGGGTTTTAATATTTCGTTGCAAGAATATGCCTGTTCGGTAAACATGCAGAGACAAGCTACTTCAGGGACTCGGATGGCCGCGGAGTGGAACGTTGCTGCTTAGACTGTAGTTCTTCGACCAATTTCTTCGTTGGTTGTATGGCAGTCAGGAAATGGTAGAGCATTAAGGTGGCGGAAGCTTCTGGGCCAATACCACAATGTCTGCATTTGACGAGAAGGGCGTAATAGGTTTATTAAACTAGAAAACAGCACTTCTTTTTTTTGTAAAACAAAATGAGGCAAATGAAAAGCTCACGTGGCTAGGCAGATAGAGCAAGGTTTGCGCATGCTTGCGGGAATGCCGCTTAAGACGTTGCAAGTGCCGTAATATTAGTATTAGAAACATCTGTAGTTGGCCTGAGTACCGACCATTGCACCAGCCTCTGAGGGCATTCAAACACCTTTTTGAAGTTTAATAATAATAATCATGAGGTTTGACGTTCCAAAACCGCAATATGATTATGAGGGACGCCACAGAGAAGGGCTCCAAATATTTTGATCACCCGCGATTCTTTAGCAAATCTACATACAGAGGTCTCAAGCATTTACGTCTCCATCAAAAGTGTGGCCGCCGCGACCGGGATTCGAAACCGCGACTTTCGAATCAACAGTCGAACGCCATAACCATTCGGTTACCGAGGCGGGTGGGATACGAAGTTCGGGATCAAGTTTTGACAAGATGAGATGCAACTTGTCGAGAGTATTATATGGGCTGCACGTGTGACCGGCCCGGCGGCTATAGCTCTCGGCAGCGACGTGGTTCCTTGATGACCGGTTTTCAATTTCTACAGGACGGATATGCTTGGTTGGTAAACATGCAGACCCGGCTGCTTGGGCGGCTGTCCATAGCGGGTGGTGCGTTCTATTTTATGTGGTTAAACTAGTACTGTCGCTTAGCCTCTAGATCTTTAACCAATTTGGTCGCTACGTGCATGAAATTCAAGCGATGTTACGGCACTGAGATTGAGAACACATTTAAATTCCTCCTCGAGGCTTGAAGTTGGTGTGGAATTCGAGATTAATGTCGAACAGAATGTACCGTTAATGAACGGTGCGAGTGGTGATGTAGCTTGATTGCCCTTTCGAGAAACCAGGCTGGTACGTTGCAAGCTGTGCAGTTTTTTTCGAGACAACTAGTCGTTGATGACATAAAGTAACGGCACTTCAGACGTCAGGACTGAACGCCGCAGCATACTCCCGGAATCAGAATAAGCGGACTTTACGATGACAATTTTCAAATATACAGGCAGATGTGACCCATGGGATTACGTAGAAGAAATGAAACATTGAGTTTTCATTACGATGGCCAGTGTGTATATATATATATATACTTTGCTTCTGCATCGCTACTAATTTTTAAGCCAAATGCACGAGTGTTTTCTAAAGATTCCATATTCATAACACTTAAAACCATTCGCCTTTGTTATTTTTAAAGGGTTAGGACAAGTACGCAGTAGAAAAAAAAAGTCGAACTAGTAATAATTCATGCCAGAAAACTGAACATTCACTGTGAAGATGTAGTACTAGGAAGAGCCTGTTGTATTAAGATTTCACCCATGAGTGCTAAGTTATATCGACGAGATTTACTTCTCGATGCCGTCTTTTGTGACTCACTGTCGGCGTCCTTAATTCGCCGCTTCTAACTCGATGCATTCTCGTTTTCATCCAGGCAGTACCAGTTCTTCTAGGCCTTCTGAGCAGCACCTTTGCCGCCTACAATCACGGCGCCGGTGTCTCACTTCATGGTGCCCCAGCGGTAGCAGCCGTGCGGCCAGCCACTTACACAGTCACTACGGCTGCTCCGGCTGTCACTAGACTGGGATACGGCGCCGGACTGGGATCGGGAGTCGGCCTCGGCTACGGCGTCAGCCAGAGGGTCGTCAGCGGCGTTCCCGCCACCGCTACGTATGTCCAGCAGGCTCCGACCGTGTCTTACCGGGGATACGGTCTCGGATACGGCAGCGGTCTCGGATACGGCAGTGGTCTCGGCTACGGCAGTGGTCCCGGCTACGGCGGGCTGCGCTATGGAAGTGGCGGCGTCACCACGATATCCGCTCCGGCTGTCTCTCAAGTGCGCCGCTTGTCCTACTCGGCGCCCCTGGTTTCCACCGCACCGGCGGCCGTCAGCTATTCCGCTCCCGCCTCCGTGACGACCATCCACAGCGCCGCTCCCACCGTAGCCGTCAGGCCTGCTGTCAGCTATGCCACGGCGCCTGCCGTGACCGCTTACCGCACGGCTGCGGTTGCTGCACCCGTCGCCACTTTCGGGGCTGGTCTGGGCTTCGGACACACGGTGACCGCGACACCTGCGGGCTATTCGACTCTCGGCCGGTACAGCTACGCAGCTCCAGCCGTTGCTGCCGTCAGGCCTACCGTGAGCTTCGCTACGGGTCCCACTTTGACAGCCACGCGTCCAGCTTCAGTTAGTTACGCAGCTCCTGTCGTAACGGCCGTGAGACCAGCCGTCAGCTACGCGACAGCGCCTGCAGTTGCCGCCGTTAGACCCGCCGTGAGCTATTCCTCCGGGCCTGCTCTGAGCTACACCACGGGTCCTGCTGTCAGTTACTCCACCGGGCCTGCCGTTACCACATCCTACCGCTCCACCGCGATCCAAGCGCCCGTCACCACTTTCGGTGCCGGCCTGGGGCTTGGCACAACATTCGGTCAGTCGTTGTTGTCTCCCGGCTACACTGGCGGGAGGTCAGCGGTGAGCTACTCCACTCCTGGTGGCTCGGTGACAACTGTTCATCACGCTGCACCCGCTGTCGCAGCCGTGAGACCAGCCGCCGTCAGCTACTCGGTCTCTCCAGCCGTCACAACTGTAAGGCCCGCTGTCAGCGTTGCTGCCGCCCCTGCTGTCACCGCCGTCCGACCAGCGGTCAGTTACACCACCACGCAAGCCGTCAGGCCTGCCGTCTCGGTCAGCTACTCCACTGCCCCGGCCGTCGCGGCAATTAGGCCGGCCGTCAGCTATACCACAGCACCAGCCGTCGCCGCTGTCCGGCCAGCAACCCTGAGCTACGCCACGGCGCCCGCCTATACCACATCTTACCGCACAGCAACCCTTCAGGCACCCCTGACCACATACGGCGCCGGGCTCGGCCCCACCGTAAGCGCTCCTGCCGTCTCGTACACCACTGGTACACCAGGCATTGCCTACCGCACCGCCGCCTATGCGGCTCCCGTGTCCATGTATGGAGCCGGTCTCGGCATCGGCCACACCATCGCATCGCCCGCCCTGAGCCAGCAGTTCCGCACGGTCTCCTACTCCGCGCCCGTAGTGGGGGGATACACAACTACGGCGGCAGCTCCTGCATCCGTTAGCTATGGTGTTGGAGGACTTCGCACCGGATACGCGTCCTACGCTGGCGCCCCGACCGTGGTCCAACAGTTGGCTGGACCAGCCACCTCCTATGTAACCGGCGCGGGATATGGCACTGCGCATGCCGGTCTCGTCGGTCAGGGCCTCCAGTACAGGACACTGGTTTCTGGAGGTGGCGTCGGAGGTGGTCTGGGCTACGGTACCTACAGCGTCTACGGTGCCGGAGCACCCCACCTCAAGGTAATCAGCCCCGCTAAGAAGAAGTGAAGTGTTGCGATTGTTTCCCTTGAACCATGGAAGACCTGGACACGACTCTAAGCTGTCAACGGTTGTGAAAAACGAAGCCGAGCGGTATTTATTTCGACATGCCACACGCAGGAAGACAGATGTGTGTGCCTTCGTTGGAACTGCGGCCGCGCTTTGGTAATGGGAGATGCTCTGTGCGCGTGCACTCAGAGCACGTGATGAATAAAGTGATTGAAAAGGCTGCTGATTTCTTTCGATTCACTTATAAAACAGACGTCTATTTGGGAATTCCAAATATTTGGTAGTTTTCGTTGGTGCGTTCGTCAGAAGAGCTATTTGAGGTGTTCGCAAAAACTAATGGCTAAAAACGACAATCATCGAGATATTTTCTTGAAATGCAGTAGTAGAAGGTGTAATTTTACAAAGAAGCGACTGAAACCTACTTGAAGCAGTGTTCCGACAAGCTACTCGTAAGACAGTTCATGGGAATTGGTCAGGGGTTTTCTTAAGTCCACGGGGCAAAGGCTAGACTCCGAAATATGTTTAAGCAGTATTAAGTATAAAGATTTATGGCTGTCTAATGAAACAAATATGCGCTGTAAATGTAACAGCACGCTTTTTATTAACCTAAACACAGCGTAGATGCAGAAAAATAAATTTTATTCGGAACTTTACGATGAAGATTTTTTTCACATAAATATGATTGCTTCTCTCAACTATGTAAATGAACGCGAGCATGTTGCTTGTAACATTAATTAACATTAATTAAACCCTGAGAGGAAAAGCGTTTAAACATTGCAGTGGTTTGTAGTTCTGCATCTGATAATCTCGAAATTGAACCGTAGGAACTCTAATGCAGCATATAAGTAATGACAGCGTCATTAATTCAGCACAATTTCGCATCAATTTCGAAACACCCGCCGAAATACCATGAGAAACTAACGCCTCGCAGCGGGGAGCGCCTAAGACTGCTAGCGCTCAACCTTCGCTGACGCTGAACGCGCCGTTTTCAAATCGGGGGACCCCAGGAAGATAAAACAATGTGGGTTCTTTGAACGTATCCCCCTCAAAAAATATTAACAAACAAAACATCATTCCAGGCGTAAGCTCTTTATATGTACCGCCGGAAGACATTTCGATCAATGCCCCTGAATGGGTTGTAAGTGAGGTCATCCGTATTTCTACGAAACTGGGTCAGTATTTTTTGTATCTGAGGAGTGTCAGCATTCTCAAGCAGGGTGGTCGGTAAACTGACATATCAAATGTAGTGCGGGGATGCATGAAAGAGGCACTATCACGTTAGCAGTATGGTTAATAAGGAATGTGACAATCTAAACAGCAGCGGCGCAGGGACCAATCTTTAGGGCCGTGTAGAAGAAGGAGGTTAAACCATTCTAATATGCGTTCTTACGTGTTTTCGTACGTTTTCGTCCTTATGTGCAAACACGCTCAAACATGCATACCGGTTGATTTAACACCCCCCCCCCCCCCCAAACAGCCAACCTAACTCCGTCCCCCCTTCCTGTCTAAGCATTGATTGATTGATTGATATGTGAGGTTTAATGTCCCAAAACCACCATATGATTATGAGAGACGCCGTAGTGGAGGACTCCGGAAATTCTGACCACCTGGGGTTCTTTAATGTGCACCCAAATCTGACCACACGGGCCTACAACATTTCCGCCTCCATCGGAAATGCAGCCGCCGCAGCCGGAATTCAATCCCGCGACCTGCGGGTCAGCAGCCGAGTACCTTAGCCACTAGACCACCACGGCGGGGCTTCCTGTCTAAGCATGCCAGTGCTCTAATGTATATATATTTTTCAGTAACCCACAAATCCACTTGACTCTCTCCACATAGTGTGTCATCTACTTTTATTTCTACCCGAGTCCCAGGGACACAAACAAAGAAGGACTCTTAAAAGCTTTCTTTCCATATCGTCTCATCGAATAGATTAAGAGCGAATACGAGACGCCTCCGACTTCCAAGAATTACCCATATTATCGTACTTCGATCTCTCTCTCCATTCAATAAATAGGCACAAAGTGCTTATAAGTATCAACTTGGCCTGCATTGGTGTAAGTATATTCTCTTTCCGCTCGACATGCCGTAAGCAGTTGCGCTGGCGAAAAAAAAAATGAAAGCCGCATCCTCTAGGAAGATAAGGGTGAAGGTTAGAGATTGCTGCTTTAGGAATTGCAGTTTCGGGCTTGGTTAACTCCAAACCGAGCATAAGGTGAAGAAGTTGTCGCTCAGAGAGGGAACGCGAATGGTTTAGCTGCCGCAGCCTTACGTGTATCGATGTAAATGTTCTGCGGGCTACCCTGGGCTGTTTTAAGGAGGTGTGTCAGTTTGGGCTATTTGGTATGAGAAGACGATAGTTATAGCGCGAGAAAAGAACTGCTTGTCCCTTTCGAGTCGTTCTGTTCTTGCGCTATAACTATCGTCGTTTTAACGAACGCGTAAAATACCTCTCCGAAGCATGCGGAAGGCGTTAGAATTTTACGATGCTACACTTGTCGAGGCGCAAGCCTTACGTGCCCCGTAAAACACGAAAATTGACCCGAGTCCCCCATCGTTGTCCTCGGTCGGGGCCTTGAACACGAAAGATACGAAATATGATCGTCCCGGGATGCCATCTCTGTAACGTCATTTTACCGTCACAGATCGCCACACATCACAGCGTCACTGTGAAGTGGTCACGACATCACTGTGACGTCATTGAATCATATCATTGCATGATGTCATAGCAATCCACATGGTGACACCAATCCAAGAGGCAGCGAAAAACAAGTTGAGGTACAGAAGGCTTACAATGCCTCCGATCCTCCAGGCATTGCAAAAATACGTTATCTGTAAAAAGCTTGCGGAGAGGAGCACGTACAATTGATAAACTACGAGAAAAAAAATCGCACCATTTCCCGCTAACGGGAAGAGAGAGAGAACACAACTTTATTGTCGTCAGACTTAAGGAGGTAGGTGACCCGCCAGGCTGAACCTGATGGCCACCTCCTCTGCCCTTTGTACGGCCTGGAGCTGAACGGCCAGGCTGGTGGAGGTCAGAACTGCCTCCCACCCCTCTGGCGAGGGAGCGGCTAGGAGATCGAGAGAGGGGGGATCTTCCCTGCAGGCCCAGAGAATGTGATTAAGTGTGGCTATTGAGCCACAATGCGAGCAATGCGGATCAATCGAGTCGGGGTATATACGTGCATAAATGTATGGGCACGGAAATGAATGTGTTTGCAAGCGGCGCCAGATAACCTCCTGGCGCTTAGTTAGCTTATGGTGCGGGGGTGGTTTTGTCTGCCTCGAAAGACGGTAATATTGTGTGATGTCATGGTAGGATGTCAAGGCTTCACCAGGGTTTTCCAAATCAGAGGCGGGTACCACCGCTCGGCTGACGAATCCTCGAGCATACAGGTGGGCCGCCTCGTTCCCTGGGTTCCCCGCGTGAGCCGGCACCCATACCAGCGCAATGGAGGATAGTGCGTCTTCCTCAGCATCTGTAAGGAGACTGGGCAATAGTAAACGCAGAGTTGTGGGGGCCACAATGCCACGTGCGAAGTTGGATATAGCAGCCTTTGAGTCACTGAGTATAGTGGTGAATCCGGATGCTGCTGCTAGCGCTATCGCCGCTTCCTCAGCTTCTGTCGTATTAAGCACACGGACAGAAGCAGCCGCTTTAATTTGAGGTGAATTGGCGTTGTTGCCGGGGAGAGTGATTACGCTTATTGCATATGCTTTAGTAAACTCTCGGTATTGGGCGGCGTCAACGTACGCAACGGTTGGGTTGGACGCGTACGTTTTTTGCAAGAATTTGGCCCTCGCTTTCCTTCTACCGTCGTGATGGCTGGCCAACATGTTCTTTGGCAGTGGTTTTATGAGGAATTTCTTTCTGATGTTGGGGGGGATGACAGCCGGATCGTTACCCGTAGGAGATACCACATGGTCAATGTTAGCAAGGATCCAACGCCCCGTCCTGCTTCCCTGTAATCGGTGAATTTGCGCCGTAAGATGCGCTTCAAGAAGTTCTTCTAAGGTGTTATGCAGCCCAAGACTGAGGAGGTGCTCTGTCGATGTGTTTCGGGGGAGACCCAATGCCACCTTATACGCTTTGCGTAAGAGCCGATTTAGTTGGGCTCGCTCAGATTGAAGGAGGTGCAAATAAGGGAGGGCGTACGTGAAGCGCGACAAAACGAAGGCTTGAATTATCTGTAGCAGTTCTTTCTCCTTCATGCCTCGATTGCGAGCGCTCACTCGAGATATAAGATGGGCCGTCTGGTTCACGGTTACGGTGAGACGGTCTAGCGTAATGTTGTTGTGGTGGTTTGTTTGCACAATGAGTCCGAGTACTCTCATGTGGGCCACCTGCTTAATTGGCGTGTCATTGACATACACGTTAATACTAGGAAGTGGAGTCTTAATTTTGCGGCGATCTGGAGGTCGCAGTAATAGTAGCTCCGATTTGCTCTGGGAACACTCCAAACCCGCTTCTGACACGTGCTGAACGACTACGTCGGTTGCTCTTTGAAGAGTCTCCTCGATTTGACCATCGGATCCCACCGTCGTCCAGAGCGTGATGTCATCTGCGTAGAGGGTGTATCGCAGGCCGGGTATCGTGTCAAGTTTGGGAGGTAGTGACCTCATAGCGAGGTTGAAAAGGAAAGGGGACAAAACAGCTCCCTGCGGGGTGCCGCGATCACCGAGTGTGATGAGCTTAGAACGAAGGTCACCCACTGAGAGTTCAACCGTTCGATTAGATAAGAAAGCACGGACGTAGTTAAATATGCGTTCCCCGGATCGTAGTTCGGACAGACTGCCTAAAATGGCACTATGCTTCACGTTGTCAAATGCTTTGTGAAGGTCCAGACCGAGCAAAGCCTTGGTACTAGTGCCACTCTCAGGTCGTAGGAGATCGTGATGCAACTGGATGAGCGCATCCTGAGTGGATAGATGGGCCCTGAAGCCCAGCATTGTGGGGGGAAGTAGGCGGTGCTCTTCCGCGAAATTTTGCAAGCGACAGAGGACAACATGCTCCATTAGTTTGCCCAGGCAGGAGGTCAACGAGATTGGACGAAGATTCTCCAGGTCGAGTTTCTTGCCCGGTTTCGGTATAAACGCGACCCTTGCGTGTTTCCATTCTGATGGCAAATGGCCGGACCTCCAGCACTCATTCATATATTCAGTAATGGCCCCTACCGACTTTGGATCGAGGTTGCGCAGCGTCTTATTTGTCACCCCGTCAGGACCGGGTGCCGATGTTGTACGCAGTTTATGTAGCGCTATGCAAACCTCACTTTCCGAAATGTCGGCGTCCAACTGTTCGTTGGCTGTTCCAGTGTATTCAGGCAACTGCTCTGTGCTGTTCTGTTTCTGAGATGTGTTGATGTAGCGGGTGATGAGCTCCTCCAGCAGCTCTTCGTTGGTGCCCGGGTATTGATGGACAATTCGCGCGAGCTGTTTGCGTGCGGCCGACTTGGAGCTACCAGGGTCCAGCAGGTGTCGCAGAAGATGCCACGTTTTCTTGCAGCCCATCTGGCCATTGAGGCTGCCGCAAAGTTGGCCCCACTGTTGGCGTGTTAGCACAGCGGTGTGGGCTTCTAATTCACGTTCGAGCCTCGAGATGCGGCGGCGGAGCCTTGTGTTGTGACGTTGGCGCCGCCACCTACGCATGAGGCTTTCATGCGCCTCCCACATATGTAGAAGGCGTGAATCTGTTGATGGCTGTTCCGGAGTTACGTCTGCTTGGTATGTTGTAGCGTCCACATCTCGACTCAAAGAAAGTATCCATTCGTTCAAGTCCAATACCGAATCGGGTGCCGTTTCTTTGCGCAGTTGGCGGAATTTATCCCAGTCTGTAATGCGAGCTGTGGCTCGTTTTTTTACATTGCTTGTGGTTAACTCAATGGTTACCGCTAGAATGAAATGGTCACTTCCTACGGTGTGACCTGTGTTTTGCCAACGGGCACCCTCCGTGTTTTTGCAAAGGGAGAGGTCTGGGGTAGTATCTCGACATACGCTGTTCCCGATTCGCGTCGATTGCTCCGGATCATTGAGGATACTGAAACCTAGGTCGTGTATGATGCTCCATAATCGGCGACCCTTGGGGTTGGATTTCGGGTATCCCCATTCGGGATGTTTTGCGTTAAAATCGCCTAGTACGAGCAGCTTTGCATCCTTCGCCAGATTTGTTGCTTTCCGAAAGATGTAAGGTAGATCCGCAGCTGTATCTCTTGGAGGGCTGTATATATTTAAAATGAAGAGTGGCTTGTCTCCTCGTCTTTTTGGTATAATTTCCACCAGTGTGTGATGAATACTCGTACCCTCAATTTCATGTTGAATGGCTGTGACATTCTTGTGTACTAAGATGGCAGTGTGGCATTGTGCGCTCGCGGATATGTCTATTTTCTGATTATATGATGCGTATCCGGGCAGTTGAGCGGCAGTGTTCGTTTCTTGTAAAACTATGATGTCCGGCGAACATTCCCCATTTGGTGCATGGTTTTGAATATGCTGGATATGTTGCTGCAGATGGCCCTTCTTATTGCGGAAGCTCCTGCAGTTCCACTGCCAGACGGTGAGCGTGTGGAGAGCCGCCATGACTATGTTATTGGCGTAGGGGCCGGTGTTTGCCGGCTATTGGATGGTGTGCGGTGGATGGCCAACTGCACACTGAAGTCGGCCAGTGCAGCTTCGGTCGAGCTCTTTAACACGGCGAATGAGGTGGTTGTTTCCCGGATGGTTTGGTGGATCGCATTAAAGCGCGTTTCTATTTCAGCGTTCAGATCGGATTTCAGCGTTGAGATGGCTGCCGTGACTGCCGTCGTTACTTTTGTAGTGATGTCGGCGTCTGCGTGGAGTGAAGCTGTGGGTGTAGCTGCCTTGCGTTTATTAGCGTTCTGAAGTTGAGGAACTGGCGATAACGCCGGGTTTGGTGCCAGGGGGTTCGGATGTGCGTCTTGTGTTTCGGATGATGTGGGTGTAGTTTGTTTGTCGATACTGAGTGCTCTATCTATTTTGGCTTCTAGAGACTGGATGTAGCTAGTCAATTTAGCTATCTGGGACTGCTGGGCCGAGATTTGAGCCTTAAGGGCAGAATTCTCCTTTGCCAACTCCCTCACCTGTGAATCGGAAAATAGTAGTGATGCCGGGGCGCCCCGCTGCCAGGCCACCGACTTGGACGCTTCTCCGGGACCTCGACTGGATGAACGAGACACCGATGGGCTGCGCCTGGCTGATTTGGACCTTGAGTGAGATGAGGGCCTGCTGTCTCGTCGTTGGGCTGAGCGTGACCTCGGGCGCCTGCTGTGGGATCGACACCTGCTGCCACGTCGTTTAGCTGAACGAGACCCTGAGCGCCGGGTGTGGGATGGGGACCTGCTCTCTCGGCGCTGCTGCTGGTTGCTGCTGTTCCCGAGTGGTGGGAAAGATGCAGAATGGTCTCGAGATGATGGTGAGCGTCTGCTGGAGGAGCCACTGTGAGATGGGTTGCGATGGATGTTCGACGAAGGTTCTTGCGCTTCTTGCTTCGATTGCGGGGTGGGTGGCGCCTTCTTGATAAAGCGATACTTGCAGTTTGAGCTGCCGGTGTTGTGTGCACCATTGCAGACGATGCAGCGTGGCGTGCATGCGGGTGTTTCGCCCTGTCCTGGTGTGGGGTGTTCCTCTCCGCAACGGCGGCACCGCTGCTTACGTGGCATCGGGCAAACATCCGTGCGGTGACCAACCTTGCGGCAGTTAAAACACGATTCCACCCTGTTGTAGAACGGGTACAGCCTGATGTCGGTTCCGTGGTAGAATATCCACTTTGGAAGGTTTGGCGTCATTAGTGCAACCACGACGTGCCTAGTTTGGCCCAAGCGTCTTCCACTCACGATAGGAATGGTGGGGTTGCTGGCTTGTAGGTCTGCCAAAATCTCTTCGTCTGAGAAGTCATCGTATGCATGGAACATGATGCCTCGTATGGCGTCGTCTGGAGGGGGGGCGTAGACATGGAGCTCGATAGTAGCAGCGCCGATGGTAATCGACTTCACTCGAAGGTAGGCTTGGGCGCGTTGCGAGTCGATCACGCTCAAGGTAAAGGTATTATTGGTGGGGTGCGTCCGAAGGCGATCCCGACTTGCTGGTGGCTGATCTGGCAGTGAAGCTGCCTTGAGCAGGGCGTCGTGCAATTGCCACGGCGGCACTTTCGTCAAGTCGATGGGCGTTCTTGGACGTCCTACTATATGAATGGAGTCTTGCGGCAATCGGGGGAGTGGTGCCCGCCGACGTAACCGAGGCGGACGTGACTTGACCTGGGGTTGGCGTTCCGGCACAGCGGCGCGGGCATTCTCCGACGTACACGGTTGAAGAACGGGCTTGCCTTGGTTTTGAAGTTCCCGTCGGCGTCGTTCCTGGGCACGATAGCCGGGCGATTGCCAGGAATCGTCGGACCACTCCTCTTCAGAGATGGTATGACCTTCTACGACGCACTCCATTCCGGTGGGCGGCTGGGCACGACGATGTGAGTAGCGTGAGACGCTCCCGCTAACGGGAAGTATGTGTAGAAACGAAGAAGCGGGCAGCAACACTTACACTGGCGGCGACGTTGACGCTGGAAATCTTCGCGGCATTGCGCCGGAGAAGAACCAGGGTAGGCACAAAGCACGCAGTGATAGACCGGTGTTTCCTACTGGAACATGCGAATCGCTGCTAATGGGCAATTCGAGACAGACGACTCCGACTGTATACACGGGCACCCTCGGTGAGCTTTTAGTTAACGAGCACGCTTTCGAATTTTCATTTTTCAACAACGCACAGAAGAAATATCCCACCGGCCCTACCTCGGAGGTCAATCCGGTTATTGTAAATGCGTGGCGGTCAGTAAACAGTTAGTTGTGCAGGGTGAGCAGGTGGTTTTATTCTATCAAGGAACTCGCTAGCCGACGCTGACTGCGTCAACATTGCGGGGTGAGAGAAGGGAGAGCGTAGGAGAGAGTGGGAGGGGATGCGCATGTACAATGGGGGTGTAAATACTGCGGGGAGAAGTGCCTAGAAGAGAGAGGGGGAGCGAGCGTAGGTTAGCAGACGCTCCCTGCGTCGGCGTCGCGAGGTGAGAGAGGGAAAGCGTAGGAGGAGAGTAGACGAGCATGCGCTGTAAGGCTGGTCACGCCGCACACCGGATTCAGTTCGACCCTAAGCGGCTTCACATGTAAAAGAACGAGGTTTCCACCTTCTTGATAAAGCGGATGCTTGGGCTAGTTGACTTGGAATGAACGCTGTAACTACTCGCTTTCTTACGCTGTGCAAATATGTTGGTTTCGCCTTCTAGTGAACAAATACGGGCGCATAAGTTAATCTAAGTTTTCGTTGATTCAATCGAGGATGTTGAAGCGAAGCTCGTATTGACTGGCTATGAAGTCGGTGTTGGTGTTGGTGTTCGCAAAACCACTGTACAATCACAGCTGGCGCGTGCCAAGAAATAAATGAATAACTAAAACTAAAAGTTACTTTCTAATGTTTTGGCTTTAACCATGGTTCCCCTGTACGAAAGTGAGCGCCTTGGCCACTACACCGTTCGCCCTTGCAACAAGTTCCATTTCATGGACTGCGTATCTTACGAAAATTTAGTTTTCCAAAAAAAAAATGTATTCGTAACACTCGCTTCCATCATTCCTTGATTGTCCATTCTTTGGGCAGTCCTAGAGACTGACGATCGCAGGAAAGAACATGTTAGACATGATTATGATTAATCCGGAAAGGAGAATTCCCGGGATGGCCACTGCCTCTGATAAAACTGAACGCTTCCCCGTGGAAAGTATGACACATATGCATTAACCTTATGAGCACGCAAGAATACATATGGTTTGATGGTCTTCATACGAGATTATTAGGCATCTGGTACCCACATGAATCATATCTCATCAATCAACCCGAATCAACGCAAAATAAAGCTGCAAGATTTATCACCAAAGAGTATTCTCGAAACTACAGCATTACAGATATTAAACACTCACTTTCATTACCCCCTCTTTAAAAACGTTGACTGTCGTCACTGTTGTCACATTTTGATACATTTTATCATAGTATATCATGCTTTCGTTAAGCCTACATAAACACACTTTATAGTACTTCCAAAAGTGTTGATTACCAATATAAAATACAGCCTTACTTTGCACGCACGTATCAACATGTATCAGCAATCACCATTACTTCGGGCAATACACCAGTGGCACACACTACCGGGGGACATCGCTTCAACCATTGATCATGCCGCTTTTGTAAATGAGTTGGATATTTTCCTGGACATATGACTAATATATTTATGCGTGTTTGTATGTATGTATTTATGTTTATTCTTCTTTCGTGGTTGTATTTCTTAATATGGCAGTTTTTTGTATATTTATTTATACTTATCCGCACTATAGCCGTGCCCCTCTAATTGAGTTTTCATTCGTTTCCATTTGTTCTCCTTCTGTATCTTTGCCTGTAGAACTGTATTTTACTTTGTTTACCATTTTTATTATATATTAATATTTTGATTTGCAAATTTATTGTACAACAACCCCCCCCCCCCCCCCCCCGCTATGTAAGGCCCGAATGGGCCTTTAGGGTATATATGAATAAAAAAAACTGTCAGGTGAGAATTTACGATGGGATCAAGCAGGAAAGGAGCGTTGCTCAATGCGACAGAAAGAGAGAGGGAAACGAAAGCGTCAGGACAAGCAAGACCGTGCCAACTTTCACTTGCTCCGATTGCCAAGATAGCGGAGGGGCTCCCGATTTTATGATTCGCAGCTGTGGAGCTGCCCAAGTAGCTCGTCAATAGAATTCGCTTACACGAGCAGTAGGCAGAAAGAAGGGGGACGTCTTGGGGCACCCCCCGCTTTTCTGCGGTATAGTGCGGTTCCTAACACTGACAACGTCGAGTCATTGCAAAGGATAGTTTTATTGTACATGTAACTTGTACATAACCAAACAAAGGAAAGAAGACAAGTGAAACAGAACGTACATCTCACAGTTGATCACTAAATTGCACTGATTTTCGGCGTGGCGTAAATCCGAATTCACTCAACTTAAAGCTGAATGCAATGATTCTAGAGAAAGTGTAGGCGTGCGCTCGGAGGAGGCGCGAAGGCAGCCCCGTACATAGGGAGGGGAGGGGGCACCATAGGGAGGGGAGGGGGGCACTACGACAAACCTTCACCCCCCCCTTGATAAGAACCCTGCGCATGCTTACGAGAGAGGGAACTATGTCAGCACGGGGCAACAGGAAACTCCGGCTGTCCTTGTAGGGTTGCGAACATTTGTATCATCACGAACAGTTCACGTCAATAACCATGCATTGGAAATATCATAATCAACCGTTGTGTTTAGAACAAATGTTAGACGATTTATATTACGATGCCCCGCCACGGTGGTCTAGTGGCTAAGGTACTCGGCTGCTGACCCGCAAGTCGCGGGATCGAATCCCGGCTGTGGCGGCTGCATTTCCGATGGAGGCGGAAATGTTGTAGGCCCGTGTACTCAGATTTGGGTGCACGTTAAAGAGCCCCAGGTAGTCGAAATTTCTGGAGTCCTTCACTACCACGTCTCTCATAATCACATAGTGGTTGTGGGACGTTAAACTCCACAAGTCAATGAATTTATAGTAGACATACTTAACAAATGGAGAACGATATGCTGTCCCAGCATGCAATAGACCTGTCTTTAGAAAATTTTATTGTTACGAACAGTGAACATCAATTACAATCCAACAGAACAGCACGGAGGAACACAACATGCACAAGTACACACCAAAAATTGTTACAAAAGGATATGTTTATATATGTAAAATACGTGACAAACAAAAAACACACGAAGAAAAGATAAATATGTATATTTTACGCATCTGAATAGTACTTACATGGTATTTTTACTAGTACTAGTCAAACATCAGTTTACCAGAAGCACGCAGGCCCAAAAACAAGCTTAACATGCCTCTCACAGACGAACACAAAGGGGCAGGACCAGTGTCGAAGCAATTCCTCCTCACCGAGAAAGAAAAGTTCCTCCGACAGAACAGATAGAAACTCTGTGTACAGTCATTCCAAGATCGGGAAGAGAGTGCGATTGTGACGGCCTGCTGCAACCGCCTGGCATCGATTGCGCCAAAGACATTAAGCACCAGCAACAGTGAGAAGACCGGCGAAGCGGCCTCGAGAACAACGCCCAGAAGAAATGAAGCGATTCACTCCGATGCCACAAAATCCAGCATGCACGGCCCTCCAGAAAACACGAGCAATGACGCACTGCCTCAAAACATGCTATTTGTTCCCCGCGGGGAGCAGTTTGTGCATGCTCCCGATTGGACCACTCTCCAGCTTTCGAGGTGGTCAAGGGTAGGAAGAAGACGCCACCTGCAGCCGCCACATGAAGTGCCGGAATTGTCCAGGCAGAAATGATGCCGTCAGCGCGTTCCAAGACACACGGCTAGAGAGAGTGCGGCGGGCCCGAGGAACTAACGGGAGCAGAGCAACAAAGCAGCTGTCGCGTCTACAATAGGATTGTTTAACAACATCTACCCCAGGACAGGGCGACCGGACATAGCTAAAAAATGCTACAGCTGTTGCATAAGTCAAAGAAAGTGTTACTGATTGTAGGCCCCCGCTAAGATGCACATTAGCCAATACCGAAAGTGGGTGCCTAGAAGTTATCATGCGGGAGTTTGCGTGGGGGATTCATCTCCCTGTACGAGGCGCAACAAGAAGCGCCGGGCCAGAAGCCGGCAGCGTCTGGACACCGAAGAAAAAGGGGAAACCTCCCTGGCAACTCTGCGGAAAGTCAAGATCCCGTGCGTCCTGAATTTTACGGTTTTACTTCGTGTGTTCAGAAAAAGAAGTTAGCGATTTAGAGTATTCGATAGTCTACTATGGGAAAGCTGAAAGCCGTCCCTTGGGCCTCAAACCTCATGAGACCGCATCAACAAAAATTATGCCAAAGGCTACTTCTTATGAATAAATAACTAGGATTGCAATCACTGCGTGAGTTAATTAAAAAATGGCAGCATATCCACGGAGTGACTGATGGAGAGTAGGGCGAAGCATCCGTCCGTCCATTCGTTCTTGCTGCCGTCCGTCCATGCGTCCGTCTGTGTGACCGTCCGTGCGTTCATTCGCCCGTCTGTGCGTGCGTCGGTTCGTGCGTCTGTCCCTGCGTTCGTCCATGCATCCGCCCCTGCGTCCGTCCATGCGTCCATCCGTCGGTGCAGCCATCGGTGAGTCCATTTATGCATCTGTCTCTGTGTCCGTTTATCTATCTATTCAATACTCCATGTACCACCATCTCGCATCTTTTCATCATATATTCCGCATATGCACCTCCATCCAGCGGACATTCCAAGGACTAAACGAGAGGTGGCACACGCACACATTCTTACGGCTTGCGCTTCGTGTCTACTTCCCACCTTTCACCCCCTCGAGTTCATGGTGTATACTAGTTCACTGTATTCATGGCCCTGTGTCCCAACGCTCGCTAAACCTTTCTAAAACCAAGGAGGTTACGCCCAGCGAGTATAACGTAGCAACCCTTTCTTGTCAGATAGTGCTCAATGTACATGCCAATGACTGCTAATGGGGAATGAGAGACAGGAGAATTTGGCTTTTGCTTTCTTACGGCTTGAGCTTCGTATATACTTCCCATGTTTAACCACTTTGAGTTCATGGTATATACTGGTTCACTGTATTCTTGGCGATGCGGCTCAACGCTCGCTAAACCTTTCTAAAACCAAGGAGGTTACGCCCAGCGAGTATAACGTAGCAACCCTTTCTTGTCCGATAGTGCTCTATGTACATACCAATGGCTCCTAATGGGGAATGAGAGACAGGAGAATTCTGCTTTTAGTTAACGCGCACGCTGCGAATGTTTTGTTGTTCAACAACGCAGAGCAGAAATCTCTCACCGGCACCACCTTGGAGGTCAAAATGTAAGACTGGTTACACACGACGACTACTACTACGACTACGAGGGACGAACGGGTGCGCTATAAGGAGCTTTGTCCTTAAATGTTGTTAGCGATTCAATACTTTGGTAGTCTACTATAGAAGAGTATAGTTCTATCTCGTGGGCCTCACACTCGACGACGCCGTGTCGACAAGTCACGCCGACTCGGGTGGAGTCCTCGTGACGAAAGAGAGGCCTCTGTTGCGTCGTGGCTGCTTATTAGGATTCGCGCTGGTATCATTACCAACAAGTCTGCTTGAGCGGTGACCAAACGCAGCACTTTTTAATAGAACCATTCCAACAGGAAATTTCGTTCACGATGAAAAACAAGGCCAACCTTGACGCTCTGGATTCCGCATGTAAACGTCTTCACTTGTCGGATGCAACAAACAAGGAGGGCGAAATATAATCATCAGTGATTGCGTAAAAGTTTCTACAGCGTACACCTACCTCCTCTCTCTTTAACCAATAAACAATCCGGCAGAACGGCTGCATAATAAGAACCAGATACGTGCGAAGCAGTGAATGAGTGCCGGATTTTCCTCTTCCTGGCGTGTTTCAAGACGACCAATCAGGAAGGAACAACACGAAGTGGCATAACCGCATCTCCAGGTACGGTACATACCCGTGAATGGCTCGCCCACCAAAATGGGGCGATTGGTAATTTGAGCCTCCACAGATGCCCCGCCGCGGTGGTCTAGTGGCTAAGGTACTCGGCTGCTGACCCGCAGGTCGCGGGTTCGAATCCCAGCTGCGGCGGCTGCATTTCCGATGGAGGCGGAAATGTTGTAGGCCCGTGTGCTCAGATTTGGTTGCACGTTTAAAGAACCCCAGGTGGTCGAAATTTCCGGAGCCCTCCACTACGGCGTCTCTCATAATGAAATGGTGGTTTTGGGACGTTAAACCCGACATATCAATCAATGAGCCTCCACAGATGGTGTGGTATTCATACACACGAGAGACGTTTAGACAAAACTTTGCATAGACGGGCAGACTGTTCATTATTCCACAGCCACCGTCATTCACCGCTATCTGCCACCGTTATCCGAAACGTTCACGATGGCATACCTGCTCCTCCGCTTCTCTCAGGTACGGCAAGCGTTTTCTTCACGGACGCTTGTTCATATAATGCCAGCCGAGAATCGCAATTATACTTTCTCGGAGATATACGATATCGTTCGAAGGACAACGGCAGGCGGACGTTAAAAGTGAAGCCGAAAAAAAAAAGAGGTCGGCGAGAAAGAGCCGTAAACAAGGATGCCACCCCCGACAGCCACGCTGGAGCTCGGAGGCAAGAACACAACACAGAATTAACGAAGAGGATAAAATAAAGACGCCCGATCTTCCTCTACTGCGAGCTTCTGTTCGACATCGGAACGGGGCTGCGGTACGGAACGACCTGTTTCAGTGGGCACTATATATGGGGGGAAAGGTAAACAACGAGAAGAATAAACCTCGTTACGGCCACTTATCCTATCTCGCCTTACGATAGGCGAATATGGCTTTAACCGAATTTCTCGGCGCTCACGTGGGCAACGGAACGAAAACAAACGGAAAGAATGTGTGCGCGGAGGGAGGCGCTACAACGGGACCTGCCGTTCTGCACATTCTTCCATTGGTAATGCGAACGCGCGCTCGGTGCCGCGGCGGAGGCAGTACGTGCTTCCCATCTACAAGGAAGGCTCATGGGAGAGGGCACAATGGACTCCGAAACGTCTCGGCTGGGTTTCATCCCCGAGCACCAAGGACACCGAGAGTCGTTCCGCGATCCACACAACGAATAAGGTAGCATTTGGGAGAGGAAACGATAGAGGAGGGAGGTATCGCTGGTGAGAGAGAGACTTTGCACGCCGTTACCAGAGTCGTTGGTGCCCGATCCTTGATCTCAGCCATTGTTCTCTCAAGGTATGTTCGGTCCGCTTCCATATGTCTCCCGAGTGCATCCGAATGAGACTGTTTCTAACGAAAAACGCGAAAAGCAAATCTGATTTAAAAAAAAAAGCACCAAAAACGTGCGACGGCACATCTGGCTTTGGGGCGTAGCCCATCTTTTGTCTACTGGAAACGGCCTTGATTGTCCGCGGTGATGCGTTGATACATTGTGTACAATCTACACGCCCTATGAAATGAATGTGCAGGCACGGCCCAGAAGGGCCACACGTTCTCGTAATTTAAATAAGAAGCGCAGTGATCAAGGCTCCTCGGGGAGTGATGGATCTGCGATAGAACATCAGGCGAACGGGAGGTGAAAGTCTTCTCGCACGAGCATTTGCGACTACCTAACGTTATTGTGTCACCTTTTAGATAGCTCTCGAGGAAACGAGCATGCAAATGAACTTGCGAAAAAACAGAAGTGATAAGAGAACTCTTTCGTCGACGAGTAGCCGTGTTGTTTGATTTCTGTGCAGGATTCTGTTGGCGGCCGACAATACATTGCAATACTGTCGGAAACAGTTTGCTTCTTGATTTCTTAAGATATCGTCACCGCCGTTCTGCTTTCCAGTTCACTCGCTGTGAACTTCAACGAATGGCTGTGCAAGTTAATGAGAGTGCTCCACTAGTTTCTTGAAACGAACTTTTTTTATAAGAACCGAGGTAAAAGGTCGAGTGTTCCCGAAATACTCTCCGCGATGCGGTTTATCAAGCGCCGTTGCTTATCGACTGCGAGGATAACCGTTGCTGGTCAGCTTATTCGTCGCGCCCATTGAACAAAACGGTCCACGCAGTCGCCACACCGAGTTGGCAAGCTGCGCGAGCCAAGCGCGAGCGATATGAATGCCATGTACTGGAAAGGGTCGCCTCGTTCACGCTTCGTAATGCTGCATCATCACGTGATAATATAGTACGTGACAGAAGCGTAGAATCGCGTCAGACATCGAGAGATTTGAATCGCGGAAAGAGTTGGTGTTTGAAAGACCCGACCAGTAAAAAGCACTCACACTCTTCAGTATCACCATCAGTAACAGCAGGAGCTGATGCAGCAGGACCATCAAGAACAGCTGTGAATTCCCGCGTTGCCCGACGGACGCGTACGGAGGGTCCTTCGCTTATTAGCAAAATAAATATAATGGCCCAGAAGGCACTTACAATCAGAATCAGAAGTTCATCGATACGAATACTAGAACGCTGAACGGGCCCGGGCTGACACAAAAGCTTGGGCCCGGCCCGGCCTGCGGGCCCAATCTTGAGGCATCAGGCCAGACCAGAGTCGGGCCCGCTCATTCTAACTGGTGTCTTCGAGCACCCGAGAACGTTATGCATTGCGTGGTCTAGGGCATTCCGTGCCAAGCTGAAGTGACACGTGCAAAGAGCTGGTGGAATGCGAAGTTCGCCATGATCAAGTCCGTGCTAACTCAGCTAGGGCGATGCGACAAACAACCTCCTGCATTCAACAGTATAGTCTACTGTTGAATGCAGGAGGACGCCTCGAAGACGTCTATATGGCCATGTTGACTGAGGTCATCGATTTCTCGTAACCCTTCAAGGAGGCCGGCTAAAAGCTTGAGCATGGCAAAGTAGTAGGCACGCTGCTTCTCGTATTGATGTACTACACAAAACTGAAGAAGCACCTTACTGATGCTTCGACGGACTCACCAGAAGTGTGCAAGCTCAAGTCAATGATGGTAGAAGTTCTTTAAATGAAACTACCTTTAACTTCCTTAAACAAAGCAAAATGACAATGTCCTTGTGGCCTTCTTTCCGCCATCTCCCCGTTTTTGATGAGCAGGAGAGGAAAACTGTTCACGACAGAGTAAGCGAATTGTTGATTGACGTACGCCACAAGGAGAAACGAGAACAGACCAGCCGGATAATGAACCACCAGCGAAGCGTCCGCCTCTTGACTAATTTAAGAAGTGGCGCGAAGCTGCGAAAACTCAACCAGACGACAGGGAGCTTGACAGTTACCTTTGGTACGGTGATTCATGTGAGGAAATTGAGAGACTGCATAAATGCTGTCATGCCCAGTTTGTAAACACCATGAGCCTTCACTTCTTGCAAACAAAAGGTGCTTTGTATATGTCATCAACGAGCGGCAGCACCGAACGTAACTCCAGTGCAGCTGGGTACGTACTATTGTACCTAGAATATGCTCTAGGCACTATAGTACGTGATCCAGGACAGGAGGCCGTGCTTTAAGCCGGAGATCCCTGACAACTTGCTGTTTTCTTACAGGAACGTGTAGATTTGTGCATTTTACTGGCCTTTTCCCGTTCCTATTCCCGTGGAATCGTTTTCGGGTGCGGTCTTTTTGTGCCTCTGGGTGTTATTTTTATCGTATTCTCAATCCTGGTTAACCGAAGAGCGAAACCATTTATTTGGAATGACACCCAAAATGGTGTCTAGCAGCCTGATTATGTATTTATATTGTACATGGTAATTACGTTTCCATGATTTGATTGATTGATATGTGGCGTTTAGCATCCCAAAACCACGATGCGATTATGAGAGACGCCGTAGTGGAGGACTCCTGAAATTTCGACCACCTGGGGTACTTTAACATTCAGCCGAATCTGAGCACGCGGGCCTACAGCATTTTCGCCTCCATCTAAAATGCAGCCGCCGCAGCCGGGATTCGATCCCGCCACCTGCGGGTCAGCAGCCGAGTACCTTAGCCACTAGACCACCGTGGCGGGGCACGTTTGCGTGACGACGTTAGAATATGAAAAATTTATATTTCATCTGCCTTGGCTGGCTGTTCATCATATACAGGGTGTCCCGCGTAAATTTTGCCAAAGTTAAAAAAAAATATGCCGGAACACGTAACTAAGACGTGACCAAATGCGAGTTACTCACCGTTGCCTGGAGTTAGTCAGACTTTTTTGTGTTCTCAAATATTGTTTAATTCATCATCATCATCATCATCAGCCTGGCTACGTCCACTGCAGGGCAAAGGCCTCTCCCATGTTCCGCCAGTTAACCCGGTCCTGTGCTTGCTGCTGCCAATTTATACCCGCAAACTTCTTATTTTAATCTGCCCACCTAACCTTCTGTCTCCCCCTAACCCGCTTTCCTTCTCTGGAAATCCAGTTAGTTACCCTTAATGACCAGCGGTTATCCTGTCTACGCGCTACATGCCCGACTCATGTCCATTTCCTCTTCTTTATTTCAACTATGATATCCTTAACCCCCGTTTGTTTCCAAATCCGCTCTGCTCTCTTCTTGTCTCTCAAGGTTACACCTACCATTTTTCTTTTATATATGTTTAATAGGTGATTTTTCAAGAAACGCATGTAGATACAAAATTTCAATGAGAAAGTTGTAGATCGGTTTGTAAAACGTCCGATTAGACAATTTTTGAACTATATATCTGTTAGGTATTAGTGTTTTTCTTCTTATTGCAAATGCCCGCAAAATACGAAAAAATACCACACAACGAGCACGCTCGCTCGTCAGTGTGCGCGTTGATTCTAGTGCTCCCTAACGGTCTGCGTACGAACGACACGCTTCCGTCGCACCAGTTCATGACAGCGATAAGCAGTAAGAGCGGTTATCGTTTTTGTGTACGATAGCAAAACTTGCTCATCGTAAAGCCACCACCATCGTTGCCGCCCTGCAGAGACAGCACAATGAGGCAAAATGCTATGGTCGTTCGTATGCGGAACGTTAGGGAGCACTAGAAGCATTTCGCGCACTGGTGCGCGAGCGGGTTTTTCACGTGGTAATTTTTGTATTTCGCGGGCGTTTGCAATTAGCTGATGAACACAAATACCTAACAGATATAGAGTTCAATACTGTCGAATCGGACGTTTTGCCAACCGATATACAACTTTCTCATTGAATTTTTTATATACCTTCGTTTTATGAAAACATAGTTAATTAAACATATGTACCTAAACAATATTTAAGAACACAAAAATAGTCTAACTCCTGGCAACGGTGAGCAACATGCATTTAATCGTGTCGTGATTATGTGTTCCGGCATATTTTTAAGGTCTGGCTAAAGTTACGTGGGTCACCCTGCATAACGTAATGTTGTGTACCTTGCTGCCACAATTAATTATTGAGGAGCTTTTTTTAAAATCTGTAGCTAGTGCTTCCAACGCAAGTGTAGAAAAGAGCATTAAATGTCTCGGGCTTGCTTCTATCCGTTTTTTTTTTTTCAAGTTACTTGTACGCTTTTTTCAAATAAATTTTTTTGCTCTGGCTTATTTTCGCTATACTGCTTTCGTAGTGATCTGCCACGTGCCATATAGGCAACATTTCATCTATATTCCTTGGTGTTACGTGCCAAAACAACAATATCATTGAGGGACAAGCCGTAGTAGGGATCAAATTTTTTTTTCAGCCACCTGGAATTCTTTAACGCACACCTAAAATATACCGGTGTGCTTCCATTTAGCTCCAATTAAAAGGCGCCTGCCGTGGCCACGGGAATCGCACCCGCGTCTTGACCGCTTAACCGCTGAGCTACCACCGCATCCAAGGCAACGTTTCGATGCATGTACACACCGAATTTTTCGTCCGATGACCCACTACAAAGTGCAAGGCATCATTTATATAATCATCATCAACACCTAATACGCTTTAGCGGGCCCGGTCAGGGCCTGGCGGTGAACACGTGAGCCCTGGATAAGTTTGGTAACGAACGCCGGAGCCTGGGCAGGGCTCGAGCCTTTATAAAGCGGGACCGGGCCGGGCCACAGCCGGAAAACCAGGCCCATGCAGTTGTCTGCTTGGGCCTGGAACAGAAATCGCGCTTGCAATATGCATTCAATTATGCTTTAAAATGGCCAATGTTCATTGCACAGTCGTTGGTTTCATTGCAGCGTGGTTGAGGCATGTGCCGAGAACCAGAGCAGGCCAGCAGTTGAGAGGGCGATGCTCGCGTGGTCCAAATACGCTATCTAGACAAGGCGAAGCTCCACCATTTTGTAGACCTACTCTTGAAGGCGAAGCTCCGCCATTTTGTTTTCCCCAATCAATGTATTGACCCTGTCACCTCTAGGTCCCTCCTTTTTGCAGATATTTGATGCCCTTCGCACCATGTCTTTTAAGGAAGCGTGAGTTGTCCCCGTTAGCGAAGCTGTTGAAGCTCGAGATAAAACAGATGCAACAGGAAACTATCGTCGTCATTAATGGGTACGTGCCACAAAAACTGGGCGAATTCCCCTTCTACCCAGTGGCGCAGCAAAAATTTTAAAAAAATGCAACAGACGGGTGGTAAACGCTGATCGAAATTTATAGACAGGCGTAAGCAGCAATTCAGAACATCTTTAAAAGTTTAAGAATCCATCCAGTGCGAGAGGAGTTACAAAGGTTTGTCGCCTGCTGCAATTGCATTCTCTCTTCTCTCGTCCCGACGAAAGCGCAAGAATCTAAACAGGGAGGAATGGCAGGGCGAAGAAACTATCACGCCTCGTGACCTTGAACACTTCTTTTTTTTTTTTCTTCGAACGCGCGGCTTTCTCAGTGTGATCGCGCACGCACGCGCGGGAAAGTAGCGGCCTCGCGCGGCTGTCTCGGTAACTTGATTTTTCGGTCACAGACGCACAGACGATTTTTCGCTCACAACCAACGGGGCCGACGCCGGCCGCGGATTATTTCGCGACACGAGCTCTCTAACGCTATCGCGTTAATGAATCATCAGGATTAACCCAGTGACGTACGCAATGGCCACAAGTAAGCATCTGTACGGAGTGCTTCAGTGGTACGCGCAGCTAGTAAATGTCAAGCAATCGGAAAGGCAACGATTGCCGCGAGACGACCCCCGAAGCAGTCAAAGACCTACGCGATCGAGCGACGTACCTGCAGATCTATGGGAGGCGAGAACGCTCGGTTTGAACCCATGTTTCTTTCACCAGGGTTGGGACATGAGTTACGGGTCGGTCGCTTAGGTCGGGCTCAGATTACGCGCGCTACGCACGAATCGTCGACACGGATCGTACGCGTACAAACAATGGACGTAATAAGCTTATCCAGGTTTTCCTGCATTTAGAGTAGGAGGCTTGACGTTTGGGGCGTAAGCGTTGGTGGGTCCGCCACTATGTGCTTGTGCGACCATTGCGGCACAACCAATGAGCTTAGCAGAGTTGTTTTTTTCCTTTCAGATCGCTATGCTTCCCGCTTCTCCAGATTCCGCGTCCCCACGGACGTCTTGGAAGCCACGCAGTAGCATGTGTGGGCATTTGCCTCAACCACGTTTAATGAGCCGTGTGCCTTTCGCTAGTAACCATAACTGGTTTAGAAGTGCCCCCACTGTACATTGATGAAAGATGGAAACAAAGGTCCGAACTGTACGATATGCGTCTGCAGACGAGTCGCGACCAACAGCTACGAAACGATGCCTGACTTTTAACGTCAGCTTCATCATTAAGGAATGTCTAAGAGCAGAACATACTGATAGGTGTCAAAATCGCATATGTGTTTAAGCTTGCACGCTATATCTAAGTCGTGACGCAGAAGCTAAACTGAACTTTGTGAACCTGTTCCTACCTTGCGTGTTTCTGCAGAATCAACTTCATTCATGCCTAGAGGTGGGATAGTTATTTCAGGTCGGCTAGTGGGCTGTGCGCCTGAAAGCATGTTGCGTTGCAACAAATATGATACTTTTTTTGCGATGGCAATTGTGCCAACCGGAAAGCCCAGGTAACGCTGCCATCACCCTGATGTTGCAGTATCGATGGTGCCTGCGTGGTGAAGAAGCCGCGAGTTGCAGCTTCATAACGTGCAAAATGGACTTGTTTCATGGTGAGAATCTAAGCCTTGAAGTCGGTGGGTCAAGATCCTAGATTCACTGAATGAACGAGGTTGGTTCGTGAGTCGGTCAGTCGATCAGTAAGCCCAGTAGTTCGCCAGTCAGTTTTGACGTCATGAATATTCGTTAATAGGCAGCGAATTTTCTTCTTTTTTTCTCGTGTTTCTCTAAGTTGCCCATACTCTAAAATTTCGACAGGAGCGGAATGGCTGGGAAGATTGACAAAAGAGCAAAGTGAGAACACACACACGCACCGTCATAGGCCAAGAGTGTTTTGCTGTATGCGAGCCGCTCTTGCAAGTGTGCTGTATTTAAGCTTTAGCAATGCCTTGCTTTATTCTTTATGCTTTATTCAATGATTAACCCGCTTAGCCCGAAGGCGCTGCAGCAGGGGTGTTACAATGTCGAGAAAAACACATGTTCATTAATACAGCACAGTTGTTCATTTGATAAGTGATTCCATTATTTAATGGAACGAACAAAAACTAATTAACATACAAATTAGATCTGGTACGGTACTCTAAAATATTGAAACAATGATCGTTTGGCGAAGAGATATAATGAGGACTGTGAAGGTACTTTTCTTTTCGAATGCCGGTTTTACCATGAAATATTTGGTACAGGTGCTTTAGCCGCAGTTTCTTTCGACGCGATGAGAGTAATTCCCACCCTAGTTCATTTTTCATATTGGTGCAACTGTCATTTCTTGAGTACCGGCTTAGAACAAACCTTGAAGCTCTACTTTGTATTTTTTCAAGTTTTTAACTTAAAGTACTTTGCCAGCGGTCCCACACGGCACAGACGTATTCAAGCATAGGGCTAATGTATGTTGAATACGCCGTTGATTTGCCTTCTTCCGCGATTTTTTTCGAGATGACCTTACAGAATGATTGATAGCGACATCGGTCTAGAATCAAGCCGAGCTAGAGTTACTGCGAATGGTTATCTGTGCATAGCGCATCGAGGACAGTCACAAATGTACTGCAGTCTCCCTTATTGCACTGTCACAAGACAGTTGTTTATTCTAAATTGATTACCATTCCCGCCTTTTTCTCTCTCTTTCTCCTGCTTTCCTTCCTTGACACGGTTGGAACTACAGCCTGCAAAACGGTTACAATTACTCGAGCATGTTCTCAGACATCCTCTGCAGGTCGTCCACTCAGGTAAGGGAAAGTTGTGACACCTCGACCCACCCCCCCCCCCCCCCCCCTTGGCTAGCTCTTCCTCGAACGGATACGTTGCTTAGTACGCAGCATGTTCAGCTCCCAATCAGAGAAAGACGCCGATTACGAAACCAAGACCAACGGATGCGTTCTCAGGTGCCGTGGGCTGCATAGGCCGCCGAGCACGCTAGCTCCGAAGCACACCGAGGATCACCGTATTCCGGACACGCACAGCGTCAAAACTTCCGAAACTCTCGAAGAGAAAAAAACCGCCTCGCTTTTCACCCCGCGTGCGTTACACCTGGCTGGGGGGCCGCTGCGTTTTTTTTTTTTTTTTTTTGCCGCCAACGTTTCGGCGTCGGCGCCGTTCACCTTCGCGTCTTTTCCGCTCTCCTGCACTAGATCACGCGAATACGAACCTCCCCGATGCCAGTCGCGTTTGCATCGGCTCACGTGGGTCGGTACGGTTACCAAAGCGATCCTCGGGGCAGGATCGGGGCATTCGACCGAGAACGAACGGCGTCAGACGTGGCGGTGGCTTACGCGTATAAACGATTGATTGATTGATTGATTGATTGATTGATTGATTGATTGATTGATTGATATGTGGGGTTTAACGTCCCAAAACCACCATATGATTCTGAGAGACGCCGTAGTGGAGGGCTCCGGAAATTTCGACCCCCTGGGGCTCTTTAACGTGCACCCAAATCTGAGCACACGGGCCTACAACATTTCCGCCTCCATCGGAAATGCAGCCGCCGCAGCCGGGATTCAAACCCGCGACCTGCGGGTCAGCAGCCGAGTACCTTAGCCACTAGACCACCACGGCGGGGCTTACGCGTATAAACTGTCCGAGTATTATGCGACAGGCAGAACGTTATGCGAGATACGCGGACGTGCGACGTATAGTTGAGGGCCCCAAAAAAAAATTTGGAGCTCGTAAATTTCTCCACTATAGATAGAAGATAAGAGTCAAGGTGGGATTCAGACTCAAAAAAGTGATTCCTCGTTGTTACACTGCTCAGGGCACATTATTTTGGCACATGTGTCGAGGGGCAAGTCATGCGTAGGCTTTCGAAAAGGCGAATTCTAGACGGAGAGGTCCTTACGCCATTTGAGTCGTGAACCTGCAGGTTGTGAACCTTCGTCTAAGAACCATGCGTTAAAGACAAGCAGGAAATAGTGTCCACCTATCTCAATCTACGGCTTGATAGCTGTGGTCAAGGTTCTCAAGCCACTTATACCATATGCCACACGCGGTTGATCAATGTGTTGTGTTTAACGTCCAAAAACCACCACTTGATCATGGGAAACGTCAGTAGAGGGCTCCGAAAATTTAGACCACCTGGGGTTCTTTAACAGGCACCCAAATCGGAGCACACCGGTCTACAGTGCCAGACAGCGTTACGCGCATATGTTATTCCTGTAGAGTAGCTTCACCTAAAAGTTTTGCAGGTACACCATGGTACCCTGTAGGTACCCTTTTCAAAAATAACGAGAATCACCTGAAGGGCTGCCCTTTGCCTTATACGAAAGAAACTATGACGGAGCTTATTCCTACTTTCATATAGGGATCGGAGAGTGTTTCCTCCACCCACAAAAAAAGCTCCCGAGGCCACAGGCGATGACCCTTCGGACGCTACAAACTAATTGTTATGCGACTCTCGCTGTCATGCACTCTCTATTAGCAAATGACTTGAGCTCGCAATGCCCTCACTGCGGGGAAACATGCGATGCTTTGGCGGGGCCTCTCGTTACGTGCAGATAAGGACCTCACTGAGCACAAATGGAGCTTGGCGGTCGAGTGCTCGGAATATCAGCAGTCCAGAGAACCTGCGATGCGGTGGTTAGGTTAGGTCTAACTATACCCCCGTAGGAGCGGCCCGCGGTGTCGCCCTAAGGGGTGGCACTTCTCGAGATCTTTAAATAAAGTTCTTCGTACCGTACCGAATATCCTGCCCGATTTTACTAGGACCCGGAGTAGCGCTATATTACAACGAATGTCGAAATACCTGGGTATGACGAAACCAACATATTGTGAGTTTTCATTGGCCCAGAGGATTCTATACAGTTGGAAGCTCTCTCGATCAATCCGTTTAGAAAGCACCAAGGCCTCTTTGATTGGTTTGGACAGGCAGATGTTGTGAGAGTTGGGCTAGATGACAAAAATTTAGAATGTCTTGAGTGGGCTCTACTGGTGCGTTTATGGTACCTGACGAATAGTTACCAACGGCAACACCATGGGGCAAATACGACCTATTACATTTTAGGGTGCCCACAGCAGTTTATACAGTTATAAGGTATATGCCAATTCTACCTTCTTCACATAAGAAAGTGGCCAAAAAAATCAATCGCTGAACAATAACCAGGTTATGACGTGCCGTGATGAGGTTACCATTATGTGGTTAATGCCAAAATGCAAGTGAAAAATTCCGGAGAGACTTTATGGGAGACCACATAGGAGACCATTCAGTCATCTGGGAGAGACCTGCAGATGACCGGGGTTTTCTTTCCTGGTCATCCGGCTCATGCGCTTGGGAATGTTACCCAAAAGTCGGGTCACGTACCAGAAGTCTGGTCGATAACGTGGCATCGGAGAGGGCTCCCATTGGTTCCGGCTTGATTGATTTATATGTAGGGTTGAACGACCCAAACTCAACTTATGCTTATGAGAGACGCCGTAGAGGAGGGCTCCGGAAATTTCGACCACCTGGGGTTCTTTAACGTGCACCCAAATCTGAGCACAAGGGCCTACACCATTTTCGCCTCATCGAGTTCAGGCTTGTGTGTATTCCCCTTTGAGAAGGGAATACCTCAGACCTATTTAACTGTTGGTAGCTTTCAACAGTTCTGTGTTAGTTTTATATTAGCATTAGCCTTTCTACATCTTACGCAACTGATAAAAAGTAGTCGAATTTGTCATGTACGGTTCTTTATATTGCTTTGTTCTAGTTTTATCCCTTGCTATTGATAATTTTTATGTCTAATTTTAATAGTAGTATTACCATCATGTTTTATATTAATAGCATTGTTACTGTTATTAAAGCTAATTAGTCATTGCTCACGAATTCGCACCTTTTGCTGAGCTTTTTTTTGTAATTATCCCATTCATGTCGCCATAGGAGGTCCCCTCGTCAGTTTCTATGAAACTTTGGCACCTCCTCCTGTACTATTCCAAACGTGTAACGGAGTGTGAATAAACTTGACTTGACTTGACCTCTAAAGCTGCATCCGACAACATCCTTCATTGTGGTCAAGGCCACTGAACTCTTTTGAGCGACATGCCAAGTTTTCATACGTCTTCTCCACCGAGGGTATCTACGTCTTCTCAAACTAGGAAGCACAAAAGAAGAGAACCGCCACATCTGTACAAAACACTCATTTTTTTTTTCATTCGAAAAGATTTGGTTTTGTGCTAACTTAGAACATTCGCAACCATACAGTCAATCTTAACTAGTATTAAATGGCACTGAAATAGTAAGAGCTTCTCAATATTCTACGCTATTCTTGGTTTTGCGAGAAACATCACCGGTAAGTGCCAATAATTTTCTAGGAAACAGTCACCCAAACGCTTATGTTTAACGCTGAGCCAACGGAAGATCCAGAGCAATCCTTCAGGCACTCCACAAAAATCAAACTTCATCACGGCGTTTACAAATCGACACCGCCTTGCGCGAAATCCACACGGACTATACAAAGCTGGAAAACAATCTCGAATGCAAATTCTACGCGCGTTTTCACACCTCGCCAAACATCAACACGGAATGACTAATCGGAGCAAGAAATCTCGCGACGCAAACACGAGGAATCTTTCTTTTCTTTCCGGTTTTCCCTTTTTTTTTGTACATTTCGAAAGGCAGGTTTCGTTACGAAACGATTTGGATCGCCTCTCTGTGTATATCTCAGTGCGGATTTCTTCAGAAACAGTGCGCGCTTGATCCGCAAGGTTCGGCTCTGTTGAGCCACCGTCGTTCAGGCGTGCCCCGAAGCCACGCACCATCGGCGAGTCTGGGGAAACAAACGAGATACGAGTCTGGAAAGCACCGACAGGCCTCCGAAGGTGATGGAGCGCCCGCAGGGCGATTAACGTTCAAGTGCCTGCCGGGCCCCTGGGGCACGGGGAATCAAGCCTTCCATATAGCATTTCATGTCGTTCGCGATATCTTTTTCAAGATTTAAGTTGTAAACTCGAATTAATCGTGTGAAAAAAACCGACCAGGCATGTGCGGAACGCACAACACTGTCACAGCGAAAGCTCGAAGAGCTGCCTTTCCGAGAATTTCTTTTAACACACCTTGAGTAACTGCTACAAGCACGCTTGCTAGGTACCCACTACGTCATAAATAATCTTAATTTTTTGTGTATTAGGCTGGCATTCACTATGCTATACTTCATCATTATTGGAAGAAGCGTGGTATCACCTACATCGGTACCAACGACCGTGATCATCGGAAAGACGTGATATTCTTCTTCTGGCTGTCTTGAGCGAATCTTGAGGAACCACGTGAATCGTTCAACTCTTGAAGCCTCTAACTTCAACTCCAACTTGTTTAGCAGAACGTCACTCGGGACATAAAGCCCTGCCCAGCGGTTTTCAACTTACTTTAGCACTAACACGGTGATTCCTAAAATTTACTAGAGGAGACTCTGGCCCTGCGATCGTTCAGCAACCATGGGATCGATGGGTAGTAAACAAACTTGCCTAGTTTTCGTATTTTCTAGCGGCGAATCGTACTTATGGCTTCGTTTATTGCTGTATTTCGGTTTTGTTTCGAAGAAAAGAACGAACCCTTATGAACTTCGCGACCATATTTCAAATGGCAATCCCAAAAAATATCATGCTGAAGTGCAACCACTGAACATTTGCTTATTTTCGTTTCGTGAGAAAGCAGCTCCAAGCCACACGAACACACACGGAGCCAGAAGTACGAAGATTGGACAAATCCTTGTACCCCCCCATCGTTCCTATATATATGCTCGCTGAAGCGCCGTGCGTTGCAGCTCCCATAGACACTAGCACCAGAGTTTCCTCTAGTGTATATTCAGGAAACTATGATCATAAACGATGCTATTTCAATGCCGGATGCGAATGTGCCGATGTATATAGATGAGGTGCCAGCGTCTCTGGCGGTCGGGTTTGCTCTTCGTCTGGGAAAGAGAGGCTCGAGTTAAGAATCGACTCTAACGCGAAGACGTCTGGCACGCGTTTCGCCAGTGGGCACACTGCCCTGTTTTTGCACGAGCTTTGTCGGTTGTCCTTGTTGACTTACTCTGTACGAACGGAAAACTGGCGCGGATGTGAATTGGGTTGTAGAAGATGGTGTCTCGTATTGCTCTCATCTGCTGCCGTCCTTTCTTTTTTTATAATTTGCGGGCGTAGAGGTCATCCACGCCCTTAGACGGTGCTCGTTCGATAGCGACAAAGTGGGACTTACAGACAACGGCAATGCCGTTTGTGGGCGAAGCGTTGCTGTTGTATGCTGAGCGTGCGATGAGTGCCAAGCTGGCTTGTATTCTAAAGTGAAGGTCGGTTTAGATCCAAAAGCATTAGCTAGAGAAATAAAAAAAAATCGCAGAATATCCGCGGAGTGAATGATGATGAGTGGGGCGAAGCGCCCGTCAGTCCGTCCGCGCTTCCGTTCGTCCGTGCGTCCGTCCGTGCTTCTGTCGTCCATGCGTCAAACAGACGATGGACGGACGCGGCCTGCGGTTCATTCTCGGTTTGCCGATAAAAACCTCCGAAGCCTCGCCCCATTCATCATTCACTACGTGAATATGCTGCTATGCGGTTACTACATACATGCATACATACAGACGACGACCACCCTTCGCCTTAAGGAGCTTCGCCCCTAAAAAACTGTTCGAAATAGAAGCCCTTTTAAGGCATGCGGAACTCGCCTCTCTCGGCGGGGGGGGGGGGGGGGGGGGGGGACTCCCAAGGAATGCCAGTTCGGCACAATGAATCAAAGCGCACGTAGTTCAAGAATTAAGCGACAAAGTGTGTTTTGCTAACTGTACACATTCCACTATTTCCTTGACGGATGACTTAATGAAACTGAGTTCATAAGGAACATGTAGATGTGCTTTTTGCAAATGAGTAGGCTAAGGCGGGAGGATTTCTGTAGCGAGTGCTGAAGAGATCGGTCTCGGGCAATGTCTTGAAACTTGCTGCTCAGCTCAGAGTAAGGGCACGAAAAAAGCCGGGTGTGAGATAGGCGAATGAGTTAGGTCATCTTGTCTTCACGTCTACAGTAAATCATTCCCGTACAGCCACTAAGCCATGCTCGCTTCTAGGGCTGCAAAATAAGCGTGTTTTTCGCTCCTCAACCCCTCAGTTGTAACCTTAATGAACATGTAAAATTACGCTGTGGTACTATGCGAGTCACTGCCTATATTACCTCTTATAGCATTCAGGATAGGCCAGTGTCTACTAAAACACCGGTAGAACGTCCTTTGTGGCTTGTTTTGTTGATAGCTAGTCGATTTCACATCCGACCAGGACCCATGAGTCACTCACGTGGTTTCTTATGCTTTACATTAAAGTTAGTCAAGGTCGAAAGCCATCATTGTTTTCTTCTACCATGGCATCGCACCACCTCCGGGATCGAGAAACCACTGACCAAGCGATAACATCACCGTGACGCCAGAAATTTGGGAACTCTGTAATGTCACCAGCCACCTCGTTATTCCGTCTTGACACCAACGGTCGCTTTTCGTCTTTTATGAGGCGCCTAAAGCATCGCCTTAGTACCTAACGTGGTTGCTTGGGCGAGTTCGTACGACATGATTCACATAAAAACAGCGCCAATAACGAGGGACAAGAAAAGAAGGGGACAGACAGTGGCACTGACTTACAACAAGATTTATTTGCTGCAACTGCGTAATATATAATTGAGCAGTATCTGACAAATAAGAGAAGTGACAAATCAAAGAAAACAGAATTCACATAACAAACGAGTAATCATCGTGATTACGCGCCATGAACATCTCGTGTGCCAACGTTCTGAAGAAAATTCTATTTCTTTTTGCGATAGAGAAATCGAAGGCCTGCTGACACATGCACTGCCCAGCCTTTCTATTTCTGTAGCCTCCAAAATGTCGCGTATCATCTGGTACCGGTGACGCCTAATGACGGTACAATGCTGAAAGTCGGGGACACAACCGCAGTTTCGGCAATGGATGCCTAGGTGGCTCGATTCTGTAGGAGAGACGTTGTGAGCGTGCTCTTTCAGCCGCTCATTTAAACACCTGGCTGTTTGGCCGATGTACCACTTGCCGCAGGACATGGGGTAGAGAGTACACCACCCCTTCGATGCATGGAACGTACTTCTTCCGATGCTTGATTTCTTACTGTACAATCTGATAGCTACTGGAGCAGAGAACGGTGTCTGCTGTCCACTACCATGTTTGAGATATTCACAACGTTTGTGCTTCATATATGGTCAGACGTATGTCGCCATTATTAGACTCACGAGTCCCTAAGAGCGAGGAGGGAGAAATATTTCATCGTAGAGGCAACAGCGCCTTGCCTTCTCGTGTTCACCTGGTTCGCCAGGATCCACTGAGGCACGCAGAAAAAAGATCGATATTTAAATAAGTCATGCGCCGACGTCGTGCTGTGCTCAGTAATTGCTATACTACACACTTACGAAAAATGTATTGTGGTCTGGCATTGAGAATAATGTGACCATGATCAGGACGTTACTTGGGGCAATTATTATTATTGCATCAGCTGGACCGTTGGCGGACCGTCCACAGTTTACCAGAATTGACTGGTATTCATTGCGGTCACCTTGTTTTAGGTAACAGTGAGGAGTGACAGATTTTCTAGGGCTAAAAAATGAGAGCAGTTTTTTTTCTTGATTGATTGATTTGTGGGGTTTAACGTCCCAAAACCACGACATGCTTATGAGAGACGCCGTAGTGGAGGGCTCCGGAAATTTCGACCACCTGGGGTTCTTTAACGTGCACCCAAATCTGAGCACACGGGCCTACATTTCCGCCTCCATCGGAAATGCAGCCGCCGCAGCCAGGATTCGAACCCGCGCCCTGCGAGTGAGTCAGCAGTCGAGTACCTTAGCCACTAGACCACCGCGGCGGGGCTTTTTCCTTCTAAGGGATCATGAAATCATGAGCGGAGCTCGCTTTGAGTACCATATCATTGTCCATGTCCATTAGGCCAGTCATTGGAAGCTTTTGAAATTACCAAAATTTTATCTGCTGTTCAGGCGATCTTGTGTTCAAGCCAAATTTTCTGAAGACTACTGGTGTATCAAATGCCGCAGTTGAGGGGGTGGATGTTGCCTGAATAGGGGTGCTAATATATATATATATATATATATATATATATATATATATATATATATATATATATATATATATATATATATATATATATATATATATATATATATATATATATATATATATATATATATATATATCATCAGGATGAAGGCCAGACTCTAGGCCGAAACGTCGAAATAAACCACGTTGTGACCGCTCACGGAGGATCTACTGGACTATATACAACGCTACGGCCACTCAACCACCATGCCTGCCTATATATATATATATATATATATATATATATATATATATATATATATATATATATATATATATTATACGCGAAAGAAGTGTATACCTAAGGGCTCGTTTTCCCGTGTTTTGACGCAATATTAATGAGATCTAACAGACAGTAATGCCAAGGAATGTACAGGGGAAGTTATTAGAACCAATTGAATGTAAATAAAAAGAAAGAAAAGTGGGTGAAAAAATAACCAGCCGTGAGCAGGTTTCTGCTCACGGCTGGTTATTTTTTACGGCTCACGGCTGGTTATTTACAATGAAAATGTTTCTCTACACATAGAAAGAAAGTCAGAACCGAGGTGTTATTTAATTACTCTTGCCATGCGGTGAAGCATTGCATTGTTTTTCGTGAGGCACAAGCGAACTCGTACACTTTTCTTAGTAAATTTTCGTTGTGTTGCGGTAAGAGTCTCCAGGTGTTCCAATATATACGGATGCCCGTGAAGTGAATAATCCCTCTATAAACGAGATGCCCAATGAACTCAGTTATTTTATCAAGCGTCAACTCTCTCCATGAGCCACCTCACTTCTCATAGGTTGGCGTTCCAATATGTGCATCCAAGCATAATTCTTTGCATTTTTGCGCATGTTTTATATAAGAAAAAACAAAATATCACGCGCACTTCTAAAACGTTTCGCACTGCTGCGTAGTCAGGGTCAAGATGTACTCCGGGGACCATCTTGTCATTAGGAGAAGGTCTGCAGCTGACGCCAGCACACCACGCCCCAGCGATTGATTGATTGATTGATATGTGGGGTTTAACGTCCCAAAACCACCATTTGATTATGAGAGACGCCGTAGCGGAGGGCTCCGGAAATTTCGACCACCTGGGGTTCTTTAACGTGCACCCAAATCTGAGCACACGGGCCTACAACATTTCCGCCTCCATCGGAAATGCCGCAGCCGGGATTCGAGCCCGCGACCTGCGGGTCAGCAGCCGAGTACCTTAGCCACTAGACCATCGCGGCGGGGCCCCCAGCGAAGTGTGGTCCTCGCACATAACCAGAGGAGCTTTAAGATTGTGCACAAAGGTCGGCGTCTATACGCACTTGCGGCGGAGGACACAACTTTAGGATGTAAACAAAACAAACCCACGAACGGCAGCGGATGTCTCGGGCTGACGCGAAACACCACAAAACTCGAAGCTGAGGCGCGGTCATCCTCGGACTTCTAAGTTCGCCCTCACTCAATTCAGGCGGGATTGCAAGAGAGTTTCGAGCAGCGTGTGTGTTATGCAGCGCTGGTGCGTGCCCATGCACGCATGACGATGACGCCATAGGTGCGACTAGTAACACTAGGCGGGACCGGGTATCTAGTATAACGATGCAAGCAAAAACCAAAGCTGCTGGAAACTGTCAGAGAAGGCTGCCTCGACACTTTAAACACGCGGCGGACCTTCGTAAATATTTTTGTAGAACAAATATTCCCCCACTCTTAGGAACAGCTCTCGATTGAAGAGTTGGCACAAACTTCTGGCAATATAGTTACTGCTCAACATTGTGAAATTGCGAAGGTGACACTTTAATCGAATATTTCGCTTTGAAAGGTTCTTTTTTATTACCGAACTTCGATGTTACTGTAGTATATTCCCGAGAGGCACGCATTTCTGTCAAGTTCGTCATCCCACTGCACTTTTGCGACAATACACGCACATTGGTTCACTCAAAGGTCTATCAAAAATTACTATGTTGCCACAACGGGCAAACTCAAATTGATTCTGAAAGCTGACTGGCTGTACTAACTACTTGAAAATTCTGAGAAGTGCACGAAAAACAAAAATAACACGCCGATATCGACGATCCAAAAGCGTATCATGGTAACGAAAGAGTAATAGACATATAAGAGGCTTTGTCAAAACTCATCGAAGTGTTCATAATGAATGGGTACAGGGATGAACTTAGGTGTTGATAGACTCACGCGAAATAGCAAATATATAAATTATATAATTTCGTGGTGTAAACAGTGCATACTTCAGGTAAGTATTGCGGAAAGACGTCTTAATGTAACAGTGTAATACTATAGCGAGTATTTAAATAAATAAATCCCTAAATAAATAAATAAATAAATTAATTAATAACATGTTCATCTCGAGTAAGCTGTCGGGTCCAAGCCAAGTTCAACACGACCGAATGAAATATATTCGGTAACAACTCAAACAGAAAGTCAGTGGAAAAGACGAATAGGTGTTTCAGTGCAATTACATCAAAAACATTGTTTTTTTTACCACCGACGCCCCGGCGTTACCAGCCTATTCACTAAAAGAAAGTTTATTTTCTCTCCTAGCCTATTCCCATTTTCTGCGCAGCTTAGAGCCGTGAACGCACAAGTCACGCACATAGAGTGCTTTTAAATAACTCCAGACCTTTCACCTTTTCAACAGTTGCCGCAAAAGTCGTGTGACCACATGATAGCGCGAAATTTAATAAAGCAAGTTGATAGATTCAGGGACAGCAATTACCCTGATGCCTTGATCACTGCCTTGGTTGAGAGGCTCTTGAAAACAGCCGGAAACACGTGTAGAACCAACCTAGGATTAAAATAAAAGGTAAAAGAGACGGCTGTTGTTATGCCCCGAGTCCACGGCATTTCGCGCGGACTGAAAAAAGATTGCCAGCAGGCATGGCGTACCCATGACCTTCACGGCACCTGACAAATTAATTTCACTTTGTCACCAAGTAAACGGCAACCACCAGAAGAACAACCATTCATGTTCTGTTAAGCATGTCACAAGTTTGTACCGTGTGAAAAAAAAAATGTTGTATACGGGATTCCTTTGCCATGCGGAAATTGGTACGTAAGGCAAACTAGTAGGTGTCTTAATTCACGTTTACATGAGCATGATTACAACTGCAAGCACGTTAGTCACACCTGGTAACTTAGCTACCCATGCATGAAAGTGTCATTGTAAGCCAAATTTCGAAAACACCATTGTTTTATCAAGATCCAAAGACACAAATGAAAGAGAAATGATTGAAGCTTTCATGATGCGCAGGCTCGGTGAAGACAGGCGTGTTAGTGACCCGCTTGCTGGATTCCGTGCCGACCGGTTGTGCCCTCGCGATCTCCGACGACAGCGTAGCTCTGGCCGACTGGGCTTGCCCTACGCCATCTCCTGACGCCGATAAAAGCTCTCGGCAGTGGTGCCCCGGCCTCGGACTCCTATAACCGTGTCCATCTTTCCTGTCTTCTCCTTACTTCCGTCGTTCTCCGTCCCTGCACCTCGCTCTCTCCTTCCTCTCTCTCTACCTCTTTACCTTTTAATCCCTTCTCTACCCCCATCCTTCGTGAGCTACTGTTGAGGTGTCCTCCCCTTGAGAGACCACTACGGGGCTCTTTTTCCTCTTCTTTTCATTTAAAATCCCTTCCCCCTTCCCCCCAGGTGTGTTAGTGTACCACGAATTCATTTGTCCAACGATGAACATGTTTTTTTTTACGTAGATATTTTCGACAGTTGACAAGGCCAGATTTGACGTCTCGCAGATGGTTGCTTCATTGTGGTGGACAGTGCACAGGTTTACGCTCTTTCTTTTCTTCTGCCTTTCACTCTATATATCTTTGTCGTATTTCCGTCGAATAAACAGCTGTTACTTCACGCTCGTGTGTGTCCTACCTGTGCTTCAGTGTGTCTTTTAGCGTTCAATTCTAGCGCGTCGCGAGTGTCAACCTTTCACTTCAGTCGGGCTATTTCGTAACAACACGTGTGTGTACAATGTGCTCCATTCCTTTATTTTGCGGATAAATTAGGTTCTAAATGAGTAAAACCGCACAGCTTGTTTTTTTTAATTAAAGGTAATAATGACAGAAATGACTCGCCAACAACGATCATGGCCGTTATTGATATCCCTACTTTACAATACCGAAGAGCTGTTGCCCGGCTGAAGTTTCTACACTCACTTTATTTCCGTAAATTTAACATTAGTCCAGAAACTTATATAAGAAATCGAATCTCAAGACAAACTCGACATACGTACAGTTACACTCTTGAACCTTACTTCGCACGTACTAATCTTTTCATGAACTCGTTCTTTCCTTGGACGATCAATGATTGGAACGCGTTACCTTTTGTATCGTTCTGTGATAATTAAAATCCTGACTTCAATAACTATGTATCTTTCCGTTTTTAACCGTTCAACTCAAGATCTCAGACTGTCTCACGTTGTATCTGATTTGCATTCTCTGGTTGCAATTTGCAATTTCTTGCTGCCATTTTACTTTGTTCAAATGTTATCCTGTGTTCTACTGACTTAACATGTTTTTATTGCTTGAAATTTCTTTTTATTGAAGTTACATTGTCAGTCACTTTTTATTATGCCCACCTGCTTGGTTTTTCGACCGCAGTATTCTGTAAATAAATAAAAATAATTTAGTGACTATTATAACTTAGTATAATTAAAGACGCACCACTCACTCCAAGCAAGATGCACGGTTCATAGAAGGGCGGATTTCTAAGTCAGAAGTGAATAATCGTGCACCCACGGGGAAAGCGTTCCGGTAGCTGTTCTGTTCACTGATGCCACCACCAAGGCGGATTAAAAAAAATTGCTGGAGTGGAAACTCCCGCAATCTCTTGCCAGCAGAAGTGAAGCCATGATTGATGATTGATATGTGGGGTTTAACGTCCCAAAACCACTATATGATTATGAGAGACGCCGTAGTGGAGGGCTCCGGAAATTTAGACCACCTGGGGTTCTTTAACGTGCACCCAAATCTGAGCACACGGGCCTACAACATTTCCGCCTCCATCGGAAATGCAGCCACCGCAGCCGGGATTCGAACCCGCGCCCTGCGGGTCAGCAGCCGAGTACCTTAGCCACTAGACCACCGCGGCGGGGCAGCAGAAGTGAGGCCAGCTTTTGCCACTCCCAAGATGGCGGAAACATGCTCTTTTCTGGTAGCGCCCACTTGAAGATCAAGTGGCTTTGATATGTTAGGTAAATGCTACGTTAGTTCTATAATGAAAGATAGCTGTTCCCGACGAAATATCATACATATACGAGTATGGGTGACTGAACTCCCCAAGAACTTTGCCTCTAATAAGAGGCTCACTATAGGAAAACTAGTAACACTAAGATGCACTTGGAGCACTGTGTTACCCGAAAAAGTTTCCACATTACACTCGAGGGAAACGCTTCGTTCTTAATCGCTGAACGGCGATACTTTATTATGCCCCTAGTAAGATGGTCGCCGCCGCCATCTTGCCAGGGGCACGGCTTCACTCCTAGGCTGTGATTTCCATTCCAGTATTTTTTTAATCCCCCTCGGCCACCACCCACGGGGCTTGATGTCAGCTGCGGCGCAAGTTCGCACCACAGACGTTCGCGGAGCAAAGAAACAAAAACAAGAGGAGAAATGGGATTACACTTTTATCTATTTTATCGACAATTCGCCATGCCAGAAACGCTCCCGCCAAACCAGGTTGCAGTAAGCGCTTATCGGAACGTCAGCCGTCCTTGAACGCAGGCTACACCGACGAATCCGCGTTGTTCGGTATACACTGCGGTATCAGAGACGAGCTTCCTACCCACTGCAGTAAAGAAGAGCGCAACTATTTGGTTAGCGGTGACCCGCTTGTAGTGCGTCTAGTTGCGACAGGGTGATTACTCAACGGGGCGACGAAAAGTGTGGGCGGCGTGCGGCGCGTACTAAGAGATACTTCCAATATTTTTGTTTCTTATACTAAACTGTGGAACGCAGCAGAGTCATCTTTATCGAAGGCGCCACCATCCGTTCTTGAAGAGCAGCCGTACAAAACGATCTAGATGTCAAGCGAAAACACTCCCTGTTAGCGTAGTACACACACGCAATCAGCGGGGCTCCCGAGGCACCGCACAATCTTACGGGACGGTGTCGTCGGCGGCAGTGTGTGAAGACGTCTCCCCGCCGTTGTTTTAACCTGGATTCCGCTTTAAGTCCAAGGTCGTCGTTGCTGTGTCGGGATTGTCTGCCAGCTTACGCGCCTTTACAACTTTCCTGCCCTCCTTGGCTTCGGGTGATACCTCACTCCGCGGAACAAGTAGGATCTTCGAAATTCCTTCTTCTGGGCGAGAACTACGTTCCGTTGTATACTTTATTCCTGATCAAAAAAAAATGAAAGCGAAAGTCTGCTTTTCCCTTCTCGTGTACATATCTCCCTTACTCTACCCTCTTTCGCCCATCTGAACCGAATTCGAATTCCGACGACGAATACAGTCGTCTCCCAGAGCATAGCGCACCGTTTAGGGCGAGGACGATAGTCTCGCTGCACCCTCTTGCAAGGAGGGGACCCTGCTAGAAGGTTTTCGAATTGCCGAATTAAGTTTCGACGGAGCGCGCGCGGGTGGTGTGGCGGCTCTTCCACCTCCCGCCCTTCTCTCAGCCTCTCCCGCTCGCGACTCCTTGAGAGTCGAACGGCGCATATCTCTCCCCCCCCCCCCCCCCCGAACCAGGGCTTATCTTTACCCCGTACACCTCTGCGCTCATCGGATTATCCGGCGGCGGCATCGGACATGGGAAGGGGGGGGGGGACTCACGCCGGAGACGCCTCGCGATGTTTGGGACGATGCGACAAAAAACTCTTCATCGTCGAGGTGATCGTTTTCCGAGACATCGTAGTTCGTGTGGGGTCGAAGGAGGGGATACGGAGGAAGGAGAGGAGGGCAGGCACGGGGTTTCTCTTCTGTGTTGTGCCAGAAAGGGGGGCGGGGGGCACGATAGAAGAAGAGACCGTCGTTACCGGGAGGCTTCCTTTCATTCGGTCGCTCTGCGGGCGAGGTGGTACGCAGAGAGGAGTAGCGATCGTTTGGACTGATCTTCAGGGCGGTATATAAAAGTGAACGGGGCCCCAGGGATCAGAGGCCATCTTCTTGAAAAGTGCCACAACGGTTGGGACAAGGGGGGAAAAGCCAGCCACCACACTTCAGGATGCAGGCCCTCGTGAGTACCGGGGACACACCCCGACGCAGCAATTGCTCTAGCGGCGCTTGCACTCGAGTGCGATTGTGCTCTGGGAAATCGTCCACACGTCACCCCTTGCTGGACGGTGCGCGTAACGATTCGACGCCTCTGGCTTCCCGATGGATTACTCTGCGGCGTCGACTTCTGCCACACCGGCGACCACGTGGTCTTCCATGACGTGCGAGCACGGTCCGCGCGAGGTTCCACGGGAGTTTTAGAGTAGTCGGGAAGCCGCCTCAGTGGTACAGTATAATGCTCGGCCGCTGAAGCAAAGGTCGCGGGATCGAATCCCAGCCGCGGAGACAGCATTTCGGTGGAAACAAAATGCGAGGTGCACGTCAAGAATCTCATGTGGCCGAAAACGTCGAAGACCTCCTTTACGGCGTGTCTCGTAATCACAGCGATGTTTCAGGAAGTAAAACCCAACAATTCATTGTAATACGTCAAAAAACAGATGATATACGTCATACAGGTATTCAGACAAAGGTGAGCACTTTCTTCATAGGCGAAGTCTAGCGGTGCAGTGTAGACCCTACTAAACGACGTTCCTTGTTTAACCTTCATGCCAGAAATCTTCAATTTTTTTTATCATCTTTCCATTCGCTTATTGAAGATACGCTTATTCGCCGAGACTGCAGCTGAGCGACAAATGTGATTGAGATGTCGTCTTCGACGTCAACGCTTTTGCCCTATTATTAGCAGTTCCATATTGAGCGATTAATGGTAGGCAAACGCCGCTTTGCCCACTCTGGACCCAAAACTTCCCTACAGGTCATCCACACCTTCAAGCCGCACGATAACATAATTTTGATCGATGAGCCAGGCATTGGAAGGTTTCTCAAAATATCATTTTTGCGTAGCATGTTCCCGGAAATATGCGTTTCGTTCTTTGACGTGACAACGCAGTAACGCTACGACGTGGTAACAGCGCACTGAATATCAGCTAATACATATCGTACTTCCTAACTATTCGTGTTTGACTAAGAATACGTGGTTTGCGATGTATTCTAATGATGATATGTGGGGTTTAACGTGCAAAAACCACGATATGATTACGAGAGACGCCGTAGTGGAGCGGTCCGGAAATTTCGACCACCTGGGGTGCTTTAACGTGCACCCAAATCGCAGCACACGGGCGTATACAGCACTTTCACCTCCATCGAAAAGGCAGCCACCACAGCCCGGGATTCGATCCCGCGACCTGCGGGTCAGCAGCCGAGTACCTTAGCGCACTAGACCACCACGGCGGGTCTGCGATGTGTTCTACGAAAGCATGGCTGCTCTCTTCATTGTTCTGCAGAAGCTGTAAGCGGGTGAGGGCCACTAAGACAGGGCAAATACAAAACAAGACACAGTGCTCATAGAGCTGGAAACTAGATCTCACCAATATAGGGCGATTCATACTTGACCACTTTGCGATTGCGCGTTGAGATACGAATGGCTATAGTGTTCATGAACAGGAGTATCGCTGAGGACAACGTCTGCACAAGCGAACTTTTTCTTTTACTACGCCGCAAGTGCATGCGCTAGCGCATGTACATTCATGTTCGCACAAGAATTCACGAAGTCCTCGAGCATGACAGGCCACGCCAATTCCCGGCCGTAGGACAGGAAGGGGTTGAGCAGGAGAAGACAAACCGACACGTGGCATGCCCGTTTCGATGGTGATGCACTTGAGAGGATCAAGATTAATAACCCGACCTTGGCTGAGCTTCAAGGCCAGATGCAGCACAAAGCCGCTTTCTGAGCGTGAACCTGTAGGTTGTAGAGCCATTTTTTTAGAAGTGGAAAATAATAGCGCTTCCAGGCAGGGAGGCGAAAAAATTGGGGGAATTTTAAGCTTCGCCTTTAAGAGTTGAACGCGATAATGGAAATCCGGCCCCTAGTGCGCGCTTCAACCGCCAAGTACATACTTATAAAAATGTTGTGTTAAATACACACACGCACACAAACACGCACACAGTAGATTGGACCAGCGCGCGCTATGATCGCCGAATGGGCTCGTTTTCTTCGTGACACCTGTCGAACAAAATGCGTTTAGGGGCCCTGAAGCACTTTTTCAAGTAACCATGGAATGAATGCACTAGAAGAGCTTATTGCCTCACGAATTCAACGCCGCAATAATTTTAAGAGTCCGTCCAGTGCGATTGAAGTCACAAAAGTTTGTCGCATGCTGCAATCGCATTATCTCTTCTCTCGTCCTGACGAAAGCGCTGGAAGCTATGCAGGGAGGGTGGCAGGACAAAGAAACTACGGCGCCTCATGACTTCGAGCACTTCTTTATTCTTCGAATGCGCTGCTTTTTTCAGTGTAATCACGCGTGCACGCGCGGACAAGTAGCGGCCTCCCGCGGCTATCTCGGTAACTTGATTTTTCGGTCACAGACGCACAGACGATTTTTCGCTAACAACCAACGGGGCAGACGCCGGTGGCGGGTTTTCTGCGACACGAGCTCTTTAGCGCTATCGCGTTAAAAGAAAGCCACTCTGCGGCCTTTGAACGCGGGGTAGTTTAGTGGCGTCATATGACTTCCCAGCTCTTCATAATTCATAGCGTGGTCCTCGCCCCAGATGTATTGATGTCTTGAATGACCAGGCATAACTTTATGGCTGAGCTGCCGCCTTCGCGCAAAGACCACGAGCCACGTGACAGCCTTGCCCAAAAAGAGTGTTCTACACTCATCACTCCAGATACGAGCGGCCATGGTTGAAGCTCTCAGAGCTTTAAGCATGCGGAAAAAGAGTGTCCCACACTCGCCACCTAGCATACGAGTCACCCTGTCTGACGCTGTCAGGGATTCATACGTGTGCAGGCGTACGCAACAATCCTGACGAGGAAGCACCTCCTGTCTCAGCTCATTGAGTAGAACATCGGACGCTTAATTGGTACCGACAAAACGTGGTACCGACAAAAAAAAAGAGAATTTTTTGCCGACTTAAAAGCGGCCCTGCAACACTTTTTCAGAACGGTAAGAAAACAATACCTATTGATAGTCGAAGCTCCCGAGAACATATGAGCCAAACATTTTGGCGCAGCACGTGGCCTGCAATTGACAATGAATTCTCAAAGTCTACTCGAAATAGTTCGGTGTTCTCTCTACAAATGATGCCATAAACACTAATGACCATGTCGAAAACCCAAAGTACACGGCTATTGTTGGTATCGAGCATCGTGGGCTGCACAGTCACCACGACCGCCACGGGATGGCACTACTCAAGGTCTAACCGGATCCTTCAGAGTGGTAGGCCGTTAAGTTGGGGGCGGTTTCTTTGACTGTTGCCAGTCAGTGGGCGCGCGCAACGGTGCCCTTTGTAGCCAGCCACCGCCGACTTATACGCCTGCCGCTGCAACGGATCCGACGAGTCGTGGCTACAGCTGATTTCATTCGTTCAAAGTACGGATGAAAGCAGCACGTTCGTGTTGCACCTACGCGCGAGTCACGTGATCTTTTGAATTTCTCAGGCTTTCTTTGGAGGTTGAAAAAAAAAAGTGCATGCGTGAGACATTCTTCATCACAAATAATGTGATAGGTGAGCCTAAAGATGCTCTCAGACTTTGCGAGTCTGATTTTTTGCTTAAAGTCAACATTCATCGAGTTAGTAAGATTGCTCTAATTAACAAATTAGTTAACTGCAAAAAAAAAAACGCTGGCTGTAGTGCTCAAGGTAGCAGTCAGCAACATGCAACTGATCTCCCTCGGCTAAAGATAGCTGGGACAGCTGGTATGTCACCGATTTGTAATCTCCCTCGGCTAAAGATAGCTGGGACAGCTGGTATGTCACCGATTTTACATGTTTGTAACGCCTGTGTTGTCTGGTTCTGTGTGTCTGCTTTGGCTGTTCGTGCGACATTATGATTATCAGTAAGCACCAACTTGCCCAAGAAGTAGTGCTTATGCTTTGATGACGTAATGATCATGCTAACATTCAATACTGCCTCGGGCGCATGAGCTCCGACTTTCTTGGATAAATTGGCCAAAATTGGTTGAGAGCTGGGACAGCTATTTCCATGTAGACCGAAGGCAGAGAAGTATTCGAGGAATAGCTTCCGAATATTGTATAACAATCAGTTAATCAGTCACGTTACTGATTAGATAACTGTTAAGTCAGAGAGTAATGAATGTAGAATTGCTGTTAGGACAAGATCCAGTAATACCTTCATGCGTGCCTTCGATATGGTGCATGAGTGGCAATCACCTGTCAGTTGACTACCTCGCGAAATCAGAGAAACGCTGTATCAGCAGGGTAATATGCCTCGTGCACTTCGATAGGTGGCTCCATCTTGGTCGTAGATGACATAGCCACAGCTGAGTGGTGAAGTTTGTGGGAAAATAGCTGTGAAAAGGAGAAGAGGGACAACCAATTGAGAAACAATTAAAGCAACCCGACGACGACCTCGTCACATCCACTCTCTGCATTTTCATTAGTTCTTGCACCCGGTCCAGTAGCACAACCATGCAAGAACTGGTCGCACAAGCAGCTCTATTGATACGTTAATGAATGTAAAAACGTGACATCGCCTGGTGACGCATTCGGTAGATGCTTTGTACTGTACAATATATTTATCACATGCTCATGAAATCTAATGCATCAGGGATCATTCCAAAATATAGCTGTTTCTATACGCCATTCCGGAGCCTTTGTTGGGCAGAGTGTTTATTTACAGTTTCATATATTCATATATGTTTTTAAGAATATGAAGATCATTTTCTGAAAAGCTGCGTTCTTATTTTCCCCCTACTTCAGAATAGTAAACTTTGATATAGCAGAATTATAAAGACTGCCAAGAACGTCCTTTCAATACCTGCTCAATAGGCTGCGGTTCTTGTTAACCACTTCCGCATGTTCTCTTATGATGTAATGATTCGTATCAGTGACTCAGTGGCTCTAAACTCTGAAGTATTGAATGGGAGCATAAAGTCACAAGCGAAAGTTGGGTGACAACGGTTTGGTGACCATCTTCATGGACGGCTGCATGTGCACATTGAAATACTACTTCAGTGCATTGAACATGCAAAATCTGCGCACCATTGAATTTCAGCCCACATCCTCGCGCTACACGAAAAAATATTGCTTGTACGACTGATTGGTCTCTAAATCTAAACCAGAAGGTTCCTAATCTAAACGAACGGTGACTGCAGGTGCTATCACAGTTTGTTTTTTCGTTGTTGTGGACCCTTGCAAGGAATGCTAGCGGTGCAATCCTCTACGCAGTCAATGTATACTGCGCGGTAGAAAACAGGGACGAGAATCAAACAAGGACAAGCGTAGACTATCAAATGAAGTTATATGACGCACTGCATAAAAAGGGTCGCCCATCGCATGGTCGGCCAAAACATGTGTGTGCAAGTTCTTTTTATTCCGCACCTTGTAAACAAGCTTTCCCAACTTGCCAAAATGACATGTGCAAGCAATAAGCCCTAACGTTCTTGCAATGCCGAGCACAAGTCGCAGTTTGTCTGACGTGACATGCATGTAGTATACAGGACTCCGCCACCATGTTGTAGCTTGGTACATCGGGCAGGCTGGGAAGTGCCTCAATAAGCAGCTGCGTGAGCACGCACATAATGTACGCAAAGTCTACGAAGGTTTCTTGGCTGAGCATGTCAGCAGGTGTAGATGTCATATGCAGTTACAGAATAGAGCTGTACTGCATAAGCACGATTCTAACCAGGTCAAACGACGATCATACCCTGATGATCATTGAAGCAGATAAAATAGCGCGGAAACCTGACAACTGCGTGAGCAAACTATTGATTGCTCTCCTGGATATAGAGCTTCAGTATCTGGCATATGAATCTGCTAGTCTGCCTCATCCTTCTTCGGGTGTACGAATTTTCTAGTTTGTTAAAACGCCAACGTTTCTTTTTCTGTTCATCAAAATTTATGTAGTGCGGGATAAATAATCTTTCAGCTGATAGTCTGCGCTTGGCCTTGTCTGCTTCTCGTCCCTGTTTTCGACATCTATCATGAATCACCAACTGCCCCAATCGTCCACTTTGACTCTACGCAGTGCATCGCCGTCATCTTGGGCCTGGCCAACAATGTCTTCGCGGGCTTTCTGCACGGTGGTGGCGCCGCCATCCTCCAGCCTGCCGCCCCCACCGGAGTAGCCGTCGGAACAGCCTACCCGGCGAACCTGGCATACAGGCCTGCCCGCGCTGCCCAGTTGGTGCAACAAGCAGCGCGCCCTGTCACAGTAGCGAGACCTGCCGTGTCTGTAGCCACTGCCCCGGCTGCAACTGTCACTTACCAGCAGCCGGCACAGGTCGCCTTCCGCGGCCTCTTGGGCGGCGCCGCACCGGCGGCCACTTTCCTCAGCCATGCACCGGCTGTGACTCAGGTGCGACGGGCTTTCGTCCAGCAGGCTCCCGTAAGAGTCAACGTAGTGCAGCCGGTGTCCTACGCAGCGCAGGCTCCATTCCCGGCCGTGGGTCAGACCTTGATCGGACCGGCACCAGGAGGAGGCGTCCACGTGAAGCACATTGTTCCCGCCACCACGGCGCAACAGCCATTCAGACAGTACGTAGCTGCTGCTCCTGCCCCTGCAGCGGTTGTCCAGCAGGCGCCCGTACACGTCAAGCACATCGTATCGGCGCCTGCGCCCACATTTGTGCAACAGGCACCTGTTGTGAGACAGGTCGCCGTCGCCGCACCAACGACAACGTTCGTCCAACAAACTCCCGTCCTTCGACAAGTAGCTGTGCCGGCTCCTGCTGTTGTGCACCAGCCTCCGGTGCACGTAAAACAAGTATTCTCCGCTCCGGCTCCCGCAGCCTTCGTTCAATCAGTCCCGCTCGCGAGACAGTTCGCCGTGCAGGCACCGACTCGGGCTTTGCTTCAGCAAGCGCCCGTGCACATCAAGCATATCGTCCAAGCCCCTGCTCCAGCTGTCGTCCAACACGCCGCACCTGTCTTTAGTGCTCCTCGTGTGACCGTTGCGGCAGCTCAACATCCGGCCTTCGGATTCCGTCAGGTGACTGTCCCAGGTCCAGCAGTTTCCTACCGCACTGCTGCCGCAGCTGCTCCTGTAGCTACTTTCGGAGCGGGTCTCGGTTTCGGTCACACTATCGCCGCAGCTCCGGCGCAAGTGCATGTCAAGCAGCTCGTGTCTGCTCCAGTGGCTCCAGCAGCCACAACTTTCGTACAGCAAGCACCAGCCGTTAGCGTGCGGCATTTGGCAGTGGCTGCACCAGCGGCACCTGCGTTTGCTCCTAGAGTAACAGTCGCCGCACCAGCGCCCACACTAGTCCAGCCGGCTCTTCCAGCATTTGCGGCTCCTCGCGTAACCGTGACTGCGCAAGCGCCTGTTCACTATAAGCAGTTCGTGTCCGCTCCCGCACCCACTGCGACCGTAGTTCAGCACGCTGCACCAGCGCTCTCCTATCGCACCGCAGCGGTAGCAGCCCCAGTGGCCACATTTGGAGCTGGTCTAGGTTTCGGTCACACACTCGCCGCTCCTGCAGTCGTTCATCACGCCGCGCCAGCTCTTAGTGTTGCGGCTCCCACCCCGCCAGCTTTCCGTCCACTTGCCCTTCCCGCTCCCACTGTATTGCAGCACGCCGCACCTGCTGTCGCTTACCGCTCCGCCGCTGTTGCCGCTCCTCTGGCAACATTCGGAGCTGGCCTCGGATTCGGTCACACACTTGCTGCTCCTGCTCTGGCCGCTCCGGCACCCGTGCATGTTAGGCAGTTCCTGTCGGCCCAACATCAAACTGTTGTCCATCACGCAGCCTCTGCGTTCGCCACTCCTAGATATTCGGTAGCTGCTCCAGCACCCACTGTTCTTCAACAAGCTGCGCCAGTGTTCACTCCACCACGCGTTGCAGTAGCTGCCCCAGCACCGGCTGTTATCCACCACGCAGCTCCCACTGTTGCCTACCGCAGTGCTGCCCTCGCTGCTCCTGTAGCGACCTTCGGAGCTGGTCTCGGCTTCGGCCACACTCTCGCCGCTCCAGCGCTCCCCGCTACAGCACCCGTGCATGTTAAGCAATTCGTCTCTGCTCCCGCACCAACAGTTGTTCACCACGCAGCTCCCGCGTACACTGCTCCTCGGTTCACAGTAGCGGCACCAGCTGCACCTGTATTTGCCGTTCCGAGAGTTAGAGTCACCGCTCCCACCTCGGCGGTGGTCCATCATTCCGCTCCTGCTGTTGCTTACCGCAGTGCTGCGCTCGCCGCTCCCGTGGCGACCTTTGGAGCTGGTCTCGGCTTCGGCCACACCCTAGCTGCTCCGGCGTTCACAGCCCCCGCGCCCGTGCATGTTAGGCAGTTCGTATCTGCTCCCGTGCCAGCGGTTGTTCACCATGCTGCACCTAGATTCGCAGCCCCAGCCGCACCTGTATTTGCAGCCCCGCGTGTAACGGTCACCGCACCAGCGCCAGCAGTTCTCCATCACGCTGCTCCCGCCGTCGCCTACCGTACTGCGGCACTTGCCGCTCCAGTAGCCATGTTTGGAGCGGGTCTCGGTTTCGGCCACACCCTCGCTGCTCCAGCGTTCGCAGCCCCAGCGCCCGTGCATGTTAAGCAGTTCGTGTCAGCCCCTGCGCCAACAGTTGTTCATCATGCCACTCCCGCATACGCAGCTCCTCGTTTCACAGTAGCGGCACCGGCTGCGCCTGTTTATGCCACTGCGCGTGTTCCAGTCGCCGCGCCAGTCCCCACTGTGGTCCATCACGCTGCCCCCGCTGTTGCTTACCGTACTGCTGCACATACCGCTCCTGTAGCGACCTTCGGAGCGGGTCTCGGCTTCGGTCACACTCTTGCAGCTCCAGCGTTGAGAGCGCCCGCGCAAGTGAATGTTAGGCATTTCGTGTCTGCTCCCGCTCCAGCGGTTGTTCACCATGCCACTCCCGCATACACTGCTCCTCGTTTTACAGTAGCGGCACCGGCTGCGCCTGTATTTGCCGCTCCACGTGTTACAGTCGCTGCACCAGCCCCCACTGTGGTTCATCACGCAGCCCCAGCTGTTGCGTACCGTACAGCTGCACTTGCCACTCCAGTACCGACGCTCGGAGCGCGTCTCGGCTCCGGCCACACCCTCGCTGCACCAGCCTTCGTAGCCCCAGCGCCCGTGCATGTTAAGCAGTTCGTGTCAGCCCCTGCGCCAACAGTCGTTCACCATGCTACTCCCGCATACAGTGCTCCTCGTTTCACAGTAGCGGCACCAGCTGCACCTGTCTTTACCGCTCCTCGTGTTACAGTCGCCCAACCAGCCCCCACTGTAGTCCATCACGCTGCCCCCGCCGTTGCTTACCGTACTGCTGCACTGGCTGCTCCTGTTGCGACATTCGGAGCAGGTCTCGGCTTCGGCCACACCCTCGCTGATCCAGCGTTCGCAGCCCCAGCACCCGTGCAGGTTAGACAGGTCGTGTCTGCTCCCGCTCCAGCGGTCGTTCACCATGCTACACCCACATTTGCAGCCCCTGCCGCGCCTGTATTCACTGCCCCGCGCGTAACTGTCACCGCGCCGGCACCAGCAGTCGTCCATCACGCCGCCCCCGCCGTCGCTTATCGTACTGCGGCTCTTGCTGCTCCAGTAGCCATGTTTGGAGCAGGTCTCGGCTTCGGCCACACCCTCGCTGCTCCAGCGTTCGCAGCCCCAGCACCCGTGCAGGTTAGACAGGTCGTGTCTGCTCCCGCTCCATCGGTCGTTCACCATGCTGCACCTGCATTTGCAGCCCCTGCCGCGCCTGTATTCACTGCCCCGCGCGTAACTGTCACCGCGCCAGCACCAGCAGTTGTCCATCACGCCGCCCCCGCCGTCGCTTATCGTACTGCGGCTCTTGCCGCTCCAGTAGCCATGTTTGGCGCAGGTCTCGGCTTCGGCCACACCCTCGCTGCTCCGGCGTTCGCAGCCCCAGCACCCGTGCAGGTTAGACAGGTCGTGGCTGCTCCCGCTCCAGCGGTCGTTCACCATGCTGCACCTACATTTGCAGCCCCTGCCGCGCCTGTATTCACTGCCCCGCGCGTAACTGTCACCGCGCCAGCACCAGCAGTTGTCCATCACGCCGCCCCCGCCGTCGCTTATCGTACTGCGGCTCTTGCCGCTCCAGTAGCCATGTTTGGCGCAGGTCTTGGCTTCGGCCACACCCTCGCTGCTCCGGCGTTCGCAGCCCCAGCACCCGTGCAGGTTAGACAGGTCGTGGCTGCTCCCGCTCCAGCGGTCGTTCCCCATGCTGCACCTACATTTGCAGCCCCTGCCGCGCCTGTATTCACTGCCCCGCGCGTAACTGTCACCGCGCCAGCACCAGCAGTTGTCCATCACGCCGCCCCCGCCGTCGCTTATCGTACTGCGGCTCTTGCTGCTCCAGTAGCCATGTTTGGAGCAGGTCTCGGCTTCGGCCACACCCTCGCTGCTCCGGCGTTCGCAGCCCCAGCACCCGTGCAGGTTAGACAGGTCGTGGCTGCTCCCGCTCCATCGGTCGTTCACCATGCTGCACCCAAATTTGCAGCCCCTGCCGCGCCTGTATTCACTGCCCCGCGCGTAACTGTCACCGCGCCAGCACCAGCAGTTGTCCATCACGCCGCCCCCGCCGTCGCTTATCGTACTGCGGCTCTTGCCGCTCCAGTAGCCATGTTTGGCGCAGGTCTCGGCTTCGGCCACACCCTCGCTGCTCCGGCGTTCGCAGCCCCAGCACCCGTGCAGGTTAGACAGGTCGTGGCTGCTCCCGCTCCAGCGGTCGTTCACCATGCTGCACCTACATTTGCAGCCCCTGCCGCGCCTGTATTCACTGCCCCGCGCGTAACTGTCACCGCGCCAGCACCAGCAGTTGTCCATCACGCCGCCCCCGCCGTCGCTTATCGTACTGCGGCTCTTGCTGCTCCAGTAGCCATGTTTGGCGCAGGTCTCGGCTTCGGCCACACCCTCGCTGCTCCAGCGTTTGCAGCCCCAGCACCCGTGCAGGTTAGACAGGTCGTGGCTGCTCCCGCTCCAGCGGTCGTTCACCATGCTGCACCTACATTTGCAGCCCCTGCTGCGCCTGTATTCACTGCCCCGCGCGTAACTGTCACCGCGCCAGCACCAGCAGTTGTACATCACGCCGCCCCCGCCGTCGCTTATCGTACTGCGGCTCTTGCTGCTCCAGTAGCCATGTTTGGCGCAGGTCTCGGCTTCGGCCACACCCTCGCTGCTCCAGCGTTCGCAGCCCCAGCGCCCGTGCAGGTTAGACAGGTCGTGGCTGCTCCCGCTCCAGCGGTCGTTCACCATGCTGCATCTGCATTTGCAGCCCCTGCCGCGCCTGTATTCACTGCCCCGCGCGTAACTGTCACCGCGCCAGCACCAGCAGTTGTCCATCACGCCGCCCCCGCCGTCGCTTATCGCACTGCGGCCCTTGCCGCTCCTGTAGCGACGTTTGGAGTGGGTCTCGGTTTCGGCCACACCCTCGCTGATCCAGCGTTTGCAGCCCCTGCGTCTGTACATGTCAAGCAGTTCGTGCCTACCCCCGCGCCAGCGATAGCTCACCACGCTGCTCCAGCAGTGACTGCCTCACAGGTAACTTTCGCTGCTCCTGCACCTGCGGCTACGCTAGTGCACCACGCAGCTCCTACGCTTACTTACCGTGCTGCAGCTCTTGCCGCTCCGATGGCGACATTCGGTGCTGGACTCGGTCTTGGTCACACCCTAGCTGCATCGGCAGCGCCCCTCCTCACACAGGGTCCTGTTCATGTTAAAGAATTCGTGAGTGCTCCTGCACCGGCCACGGCTGTCGTCCAGCAGGCTCCACTCGTTAGGCAAATTGTAGCAGCTCCTGCACGTGCAGTTGTACACCATGCTCCCGCTGCACCTGTATTCAGTGTGCCACAAGTCACTGTAGCCGCTCCCGCTCCGGCTGTTGTCCACCACGCCGCTCCCGCCGTCTCGTACCGTACCGCGGCTTTGGCAGCACCTTTGGCAACATTCGGTGCGGGTCTCGGCTTTGGCCACACTCTGGCAGCGCCTGCCTTTGCAGCATCACCTGCTTCCTTGCATGTAAAACAGTTCTTGTCGGCTCCGGCACCAGCTGCCACTGTCGTTCGACAGGCACCTGTATTCTCTGCGCCCCAGTTAACTGTTGCCGCGGCCCCAGCTGTCGTCCACCAAGCCACTCCAGCTGTGGTCCAGTCGGCGGCTCCCGCTGTAGCGTACCGTACGGCCGCCTTGTCCGCTCCACTAGCTACCTTCGGTGCAGGTCTCGGATTCGGGAACAGAGCCGATTCTGCCGCAGCTGTAGTCCACCACGCCTCCACCGTCACAGCTCCCGTGCCTCAGGTTGAGCACATCGTATCCGCTCCCGCTCCTTCCGTGTACGCTGCGCCGGCAGTAGCTCAAGCTCCAGCCATTTCCGTAGCACATGCTCCTGCTCCAGCTGTTGTGCAGGCCGCTCCCGTCGTCCACCACGTGAAACAGTTTGTGTCAGCGCCGGCAGTCGCTGCTACTGCTCGAGCATTCGCAGCGGCGCCCACCCTAGTCCACGCCGCTCCGGCAGCTAACCTAGTCGCCTACCGCACTGCCGCCCTTGGCGCTCCGCTCGCCACCTACGGAGCGGGTATCGGTTTGGGGCACACACTCGCCGCTCCCGCGGTACCTCACATCAAGCACATCATCTCCGCTCCGGCTGCCGCACCTGCTGCAGTCGTTCACCAAGCTCCAGTGGTCCAGCAGTCGCACGCTGAAGCTCCAGCGACATTTGTTCAGCAGACTCCCTTCGTACAGGCAGCGCCCAGTGTAGTTGCCTACCGCCAAGCCGCCCTCACGGCACCGTTGACCATGTTCGGAGCTGGTCTCGGGTTCGGACACACTTTCGCTGCTCCCTCTACTGGCGCCGCCTTGTTTCACCATGCCACTCCAGCCGTCCATCACGTGAAGAACATCATCACCGCTGCTCCGGCATTCGCTCCAGCAGCGCCAGCCGTCGCCGTAGCCCACGCCCCGGCGCCGGCTGTAGTACAACATGTTGCCGCCGCCGCTCCTCAGGTCGTCGCATACAAGACGGCCGCCGTGTCGGCTCCAGTGGCCACTTTCGGAACCGGCCTAGGCTTCGGACACACCCTGGGAGCTCCCGCCTTCCTGCAAGCCCCTGCTTCTGTTCCTCACGTCAAGACCATCGTTCAGCATGCTCCGGCAGCCGCAGTCCAGCAGGCTGCGCCCGTGACCGTAGTCCAGGAGCAGCCCACACTGGTCCATGACGCGGCTCCGGCCACTGTTGCCGTTCATCACGCTGCCCCTGCTGCGGCTGTGGTGCATCACGCCACTCCAGCTGCGGCTGTGGTGCATCACGCCACTCCAGCTGCGGCCGTCGTCGACCCGCTATCGCTTGATCTCAATTACAAGAAGCTATTCGCTGCTGGTCTTGGTATGGGTCAGACCATCTCGTACGGCAACGGCCTGGATGAGGAGCCCGGTTGGGAGACCAAGTACATTGAGCTTCTTCGCAAGAGGAAGAAGTGAGCGGTGCCTTTTTTGCGCTGCTTCTTGAAGACTGATATATTTGTTACGAGATGACGTTGTTGAAATAGAAATAAAGTTGTACAGACCGACAATAAATTTTTCCGAAACCGAGACCCCAATTTTTCGCCTTCTAAACATAGTACATTCTCAAAATGTTAGAACCTGTATATCAAATGACATCTTCCGCTGCCATTTTTATTGAGTGATGGCGCTCGGGATATCGAAAATATTAATTGCGATAGATTATCATCGAGATGGCGGCTCTGGAAAATTGTCTAGTTAGAGAAACGTTGAGTTAAATATAATATTTAAGGGGTATTGAAAAATTTCTTAGAGAAACATTTCATACATAGGCAGAAATGTTGTCGCCATGCGTGTTTGTCATTCTTCAGGAACTGCCCCAGATGTACTTTAACGCGAAGTACGATAATGTGTTGTGTTAAAGGAGACGAGTTTCACTTTTGTGATGGCTACTAAGCGAAATGGTAGCTTGCCTACTCATGAAGAAACAAAAAAATTTATCAACAGCAAATGTCGCTAGAGCCACTGCTTTGACAAGCAAGATTGACAGACTAGGTTGCTACCTTGATGGGTTTTCGCCCTCTTCATAGGCTATTTCTTGCTCCAAGCAACTCTATTCCGGAAGTTCTACCTAGTTTGAATTAATTATGGTTCGCTCCTTCGAAAGGTATCCCAAAATAAGAAGTTCAATGTTCATAACATGCTGACAGAGTGAGAGACTGACATTTGCTACATAAAAGATAGTGCTTGCACTGGGAATTTGAATATTCAGGCGAAAGTCATTAATGTCCCATACTCGTATTCGTCCGTCCAGAGCCTGGAACGGTGCTAGCTGTGACCTCTGCCCCTGACACTATCTTACCAACCACGTGATGGTATAGCGGCGCATAGCAATAGTTGCGCCACTGAAGGTGTGGACTCTCCCCATTACGCTTTCATCAATCATTGGATTGCTGAGAATCTGAAACAAAATGAAACAAAAAAAAACGTAGCTGATCGCTCTGTCACAGGAATCGGTAAAGCACAAAAGTGAAACGCACCTTCTCAGAAGTAGCTGAACATTGGCTGTGCATGCGTCTCGCCACAAGGGTGAATGAATGAACGCGATGTGAACAAATCGCAACGTGGCGCGAAGAACGGCAAGCCGCTCCAAACAAGCAACGCTCTGCTCAATAAGAGAGGACACGTGGAAACAACATACACAGGATTAGCGTGAACTAAGACTGTCACAGGTTGACGCTAAAGGCGCGCTGCTCAAACACAAAGAAGGACGCACGAAACGAACGCACAAGTATGTCGCACTATGATGCAGACAGTTACGGGGCTCACTTTTATCTTCTTTTCTCTCATAAGAATCACATAAGTATAGACCTTTTCACTCAAGGCGTTCTGGGCGCCCGCGTAGTCTTCTCTAGGCTGTTGTTAGCACGCGTGACCGCCCCGAAAAATGCACTGCCGAGGCTGTGACGTTGGCTTACGTACTCTCGTGCAACATCCTAGAAAGAAGGAAATCCTCCTCTCCGTAAAAAAAAGATCCATACACAGGAGTAACTGCTAAAGTTGTAACTTTTTCATGTGAGCTATACGCCCGTTTCGGAAAGCGGGCGCTGCAGTGAATGATCTTCATTCTGTCTCTCTCACTAACGGTTAGAGCACAAGATATACCACAGGTTGTCATCGCGAGACAAGCGCGCGAGCGCATCGCGGGGGGGGGGGGCGACGATCTTTAAAGGGGGCTCTTCGATACCATGTCACACTATCTCGATAACTATAACGAAAACAGGCTCCAAACGATGCCCAAAGGCTCCTAACAGGCTCCTAGCGATCCCAAACGATGCCCTAGTTCATGTGTTCACTATGATACATGATTTTCGAGGCATCCAGGATAGGTCTTCTCACCGTGGTGTGCCCCTTCCAAGCTTGTATGCCAAGGGAGCAGCTCCTCATTCAGACACTTGTGTTTGATTAGTAACTAAATCACATTCACATAATCTCAATAAAATTTTTCGTACTCATAATGCTTCGTGAAGGCACTGACGTAAAGGGACACGTATGCGAAATATTTAAGCAATTGGTTTCACATCGAGCGAATACGTTTACCGTGCTGTTTTGAAAGGTAGTGCGGGAGGAACTGTCAGCCAGAGTGGAAATTCTTTTCATGGCGCACCTTCGCATAACCTTCAAAAGGGGTTACGCAAAGGGGGGGGTTACGTGCCGGAAATTCAAAACAGGTAGTTTCAAAATGGCGTTTACTTGAACGAACTGGGAGCAATTCTCCCAGAACGTTGCAGCCGTCAGCAAGCTTAACACGAATGCTCCGACGCGTGACCTGGACTACTTTGACTGATGCGAGTGGCTAAGCGCTGGGCGCTGTGGCCGCGATACTACATTGGTAAGCTTGGATGGTACGTCGGCATGCATGGGTAGCAACTTGGCAAGAGAACCCACAGATACGTGGAACTAGTGTCAATCAAACTGTTTCTGGACACGCTATCAAGCGGTCATGTTAAGCTTGCTGACGACTGTACATTGATTCATTCATGTCCGGCGTGGTCATGAAACACGATGAGTAAGCGTGGCAGTGTGATCACGGTCACAACGTAAAAACAGGTGAAGTCCAAAAAGAGTTTACAATGCCTGCGATCGTAGAGGTGGTGCAAAACGAAATTTCATAGATAGCTTTCGGAGGAGAAGGGGATGACAGTATCGTTAGAAAAGAAAACTAAGATGGAATGTCGTCGGTGGAAGCACGGGAGACCCACCTGAGCTCCATTTGTTGTTGAAAGCTGACACTTGACTTCGACGAAGGGTAGGCATATTGGAAGCAAACAAGCGCAAGATATTTGTGAAGATCGATTGATATGGTTTCACGCCCCAAGACCACCATATGATTATAAGAAACGCCGTAGTGCAGGGCTCCGCAAATTTTGGTCGCCTGGGGTTTTTTAACGTGTACGCAGCTTTAAGCAAATCACGGCTCTACAGCATTTTCGCCTCCATCGAAAATGCAGCCGCCGCAGCCAGGATTCAATCCCGCGTCAGCGCCTGAGTACCTTAGTCACTAGACCACCGTGGCGGGGCGAATTGTGAGGATGATGAAGCATACATGCAGACACAGGGGACGACTTAGACGAAGACAGGAGACGTGGATGCACACGACCAGAACCATCGAAGTGGACCGCTAGGTCTTCCCATATCATTGCTTAGTCGTTACTCTGATATGCAAGCCGCTGTGGGCAGCGCGCCATTGCTTCCACTTTCATTTTTGCACTTATTGCGAAGCTTGTATTATTATGACCAGAATCCTAGATGCTTTATCAAACGCGAAAATAGACTGTCGTCGGTGTGAGCACTAGCGTGGCAGAAAATCGCCATTCCGTGATGATGCCACTATATGACGTCATTGTGACGTTTCAAACCTGTTTTGTTGTCATGACGTCATGCGACCTCTTTGATGGTGCCGTATAGCATGCCGTTACATGATGTCATCATGGGACATTGTCGAATGGTTAAAGCCGGGCCCGTTCATGGAGGCAATGAGAAAACCAGGTGAGGTGCAGACAGCTTCCAATGCCTCCGATCACCGAGGCCGTGCAAAAACCCCGTTGTGCAGAAAGCTTTTGGAGTGGCGCATGCGAGGAGAAGCACCCCAGAAGTGTGGCAGTTTGGGCTAGGTGGTATGACATGATGATAGTTATAGCGCGAGAACAGAACGACGTGTGTTTCTTGTCTCTGCGTCTTCGTTCTATTCTTGCGCTAGTACTATCGACAAGTACCCCGTCTGAGATGAAAGATAAGACGGTGATCTTTCGCTTTCGAGTCATCTTGAGCTAATGCTTCTGGGGCCCTTTGAGTCTTTTTTTTTCCTTTTTGGACCCGATCATAACTGCAAGGAGTGGGGGGGGGGGGGGGGGTATGGGTGCTGCAGCGGTGGAACCTGACCCACCTAATGAAGAGCCCTGCACATGTGCGGATGAGTGGGCTATACGAGTGTTCTCTGTCCTATGTCACTTTTGTCTGAAATGGTTTGCACACGCACAAAGAAAATTTTCTTAAACTATGTGAATAAGTCTGAAAAGGGGTGTTTCCTTCGTCGCAGCGCTATGGGCATGGCGGGTAAAATGATTATGAATATTTTTAAAAAAGAGAGAGAAAATGGTACCGTAGTTGAACGCAGCTTTCATTCGTTCAGCGCCAAACTTCGTGCTCGGGGATATTTTATCTGATGAAGTTTTTAAGTTTTCTTCATTATTATTGGCATGATGGGCATGCGTATTAGACAGACTGCTGATGCGTATAAGCACGTGATCTTCTCGTGGTATACACTGCGTGCAGATACAGACCGAATACATTAGTCCAGAGTTGTACTTATTGACCGATAGACACAACTTCTTCTGAAAATAACAAAAACAAAAAGAGACTGATACTAAAGGCACTTAGACGATCACAAGCCTCAGCTGTGAATAGCGTTTTATCTAGTCACTTCATCGTGCTTTTTTTTTACCAATGGTCTTTACAGCCTTTGCGGCCGATACAAACAATAGCTCTTACCACTGAAACTGAAGTCCCAGCGCTTATATCCAGAAATGGCCCTAAATGCATGCTCCTTCGACCATTTCTATCATTGTTCTTGTGGGACCTCCATTTACTGTGTGATGTCATGCACGTCGAAGAACATGATGTGGTCAATGTGCTGGGGCCCTCCACTATACAGCGTCCCTCATAAACGTATACAGCGATTCTGGGACGTAAAACAACATATATTAGTAATATTGATATTATTATCATTAGTAGTAGTAGTAGTAGTAGTAGTAGTAGTAGTAGTAGTAGTAGTAGTAGTAGTTTGATTTGTGTGGTTTAACGTCCCGAAACCACCATATGATTATGAGAGACGCCGTAGTGGAGGGCTCCGGAAATTTCGACCACCTGGGGTTCTTTAACGTGCACCCAAATCTGAGTACACGGGCTTACAACATTTCCGCCTCCATCGGAAATGCAGCCGCCACAGTATTAGTATTAGTATTAGTAGTAGTAGTAGTGGTAGTAGTAGTAGTAGTATAACACCCTTAGAGGGTACGAGCCACGGATTGGGAGGTTATCATCATCGGGTAGTAACCAAAATAAACATGGCGTAGCTTGACGTCGTGTGAGACGATACGTAAAATGGTAAATTATCACGTAAGACAGCACTGCCGCGCGTCACCTCGTTCAAATCGGTGGACGTAGCGCACCTGTCCGAAACCTCCCCAAGAATGCCGCCAATCGAGGAAGTCGCTGAAACAGGCATCGCAAGGCCAGCGTGAGAAAAAAGACTCGCCGCAGTCGCTGCGCCTACGTCTGCGTCATGGGTCCCATCCGATTACAGCCTTGCGTATACTCGCTGTCCGGGTGACGGTGTACTGTGGTGCCGTCGACTGCAGAAGACGCGTCAACTAGGTATAACTCGTCCTTGCAAGACACTTGTCCGTGAGGAGAAAGCCCATGACGCTTAACAGGTGCATCGCGCTGCTGCCACTCCTGCTGTCGTGGGCTCCGCTCGTTCTGGGACAGCTGTCCGTGTGACGGTGTGCTGTGGTGCCGTCGACTGCAGAGGACGCATCAACTACGTGTAACTCGTCCATTGAAGACACTTGTCCGCGAAGAGAAAGACCATGACGCTTAACAGGGGCATCGCGCTGCTGCTACTCCTGCTGTCGGGGGCTCCGCTCGTTCCGGGACAGCCAAGGCCGCACATCGTGGTCATCATGGCAGAAAACTTGGTGCGTGCGAGATATTTTTGCTATGTCGTGCAGTAAGCGTCCGCGGTTGTACCCGTCGCGTGTTCAACAGAAATATTGTATTTTAGTCAACGCACGAGCGAGACTATCGAGAAACGTACGCAATGCAAGACACTTTTCCATCCGCGAATGCAGAAGGATGAGCTCTGTCAGAGTTGTTCACCTGTCAAGCGATTCTATAGAAGATTATCGATTATGGTTACAATGATGTATTGATAAATCGCATGCACTCACATGACGGGCCCAAATAGCGAGCATTTGGAGCACCAAAGTCAGTGCCGTGTCCCTAGACTACTATACTTAATCCACTGCGCAAAAATGCTTCAAGTTTCCAGAATTGTTGCAGCTCTGTATCAATCGGGCATCTAAACGTAAGGCCGATTCTAAAGGTTTTCTTGAAGAATCAAAGCCTATGTCGACGCAAGAAACCTTATTATACTCAGAGATTGGACTGAAAAAAAAACACACAAACAACTACGCAGTGCAAATAAAACCAGCTTCACGCCGTCGCGCATATTGCCAATGTGGATTGGGCCGTAGGAAACTTCGCAGCTTGTAATTGCAAAGTTGGGAAGTCGGATGTCTCACCGGTTTCTGTGTTTCAGGCACGTGAGTAATGCTGAAGTAACGGTACGTAATTGTAAGATCAAAATGAAGGGGAACTAATCAATGTTTCGTTTGTGTGTTAGACACAACATAACTGCCTGTTACGTTATTGAGCGGCATCTGCACTGAATGCTCTCGTTTAGGGTTGGGCTGACGTCGGCTTCCACGGTTCGCGCCAGATGCGAACCCCAAACCTCGATGCTCTGGCGGCGGACGGTGTTATCCTGAACAAGTACTACACCTTGCCCTCTGGTACTGCTTCGAGGATCGGCCTCCTCACCGGGGTGTATCCCTTCCGTGCAGGTATGCTAGGGAGGCAGCTCCATACCCAGCTTATTATGTTATCAGGCAATGATCTAACTCAAAACTTATTTTCACGGTTTTAATGCTCTTAGGGCGAAACCATTGAATGTCTTATCAAAGATAAGGTAACTGTTGGTGTTGGGAGGAGTGGGTAGGTAGGCAATAAACTTTATTAGGATCCAACGAAGAATTACTGGCCAGGGCTAGGCCTGCAGGAGCTATCGTCTGCTGAGCATCGTGCGATGTCTTCGGCGATAGCCCTGGCTCGCTGGACAGCCCATGGTCCACTGCACGTGGGCTGAGAAAGGGCGACTCGGCACCGCTCAGCCAGTCGTCCTGGCGTACACTCACGTTGGTCCGAGTAGTGGCGGCGAACACTGCATTCACACACCTAATGTATATGCGCCATGTCGGCTGTCTGATGCAAACAATAATCGTGTGATGACGTCACTACATAACGTCACGAGGATGTCACGGGTATGAAGATCTGGCGTCGTTATGACGTCAATATGATGTCACTATAACATCACAGCGTCGCGCCACTGGGACTTCACGTAACGTGACGTAGGGTGATGAACTCACCGTATGGCATTGTCCCTCGAGCAGTAACCACGAATTTGATCATAAGGGCGTAGCCGCGAGCGATCGACAAGGAAGGAAGGAAAATAGGAGGAAAAGAACGGCAGGGAGCTTAACCAACCTATAGGCAGCCGGTTTGCTACTCTGCGCATAGGAGGGAGATGGGGAAGATGAAAGATGGAGAGCAGAGAAAGAAGAGAGATAAACACAGCACATTCGGCGGCACACACGCGCACACTCAGTCATAGTGTAGTCTTGTTTTTCGCGGTGTGTGACATTGCTGTTACAGACGCTTGTTCAAGTCCGTGTAGCGTAGGAATTTCAGCAGATCTTTTGTCGCCTTCTGTTGCAATGTCTTCTCTCGGACAACTGACAGAATAGTGTCCACGGACATTTGGCTGTTGTCGATGCGCGCAAAAACGGACGCCAGTGACTGTCTCTGGATGTCATACAACGGACAGTCGCACAGGATGTGGTGTAGCGTCTCTTCGCAACGACAGGCATCGCAGAGAGCATTGTCGGCCATTCCTATGACAAAGGAGTAAGATTTTTTAAATGCCACTCCTAGCCATAAGCGATGAAGAAGGGTGGCTTCTCTTCGGTCGAGTCCAGTGGGCATGCGAAGAGCCATCAAAGAGGACAGGTGGTGTCGACGATTCGTCTCGTTGCTTGGTCGGCACCGTAGCGAAAACATGTTTTCACGCGCAAGTCGTCGAAGATTACTGGCAGCATCGGTCCGCGAAAGTGGTATCTACAAACTTCGCAGACACCTCATATACGTGCTCTGCTCTTATCGCACACTTCGCGTACATGTGACAAAAAGGACGGAAAACACTTCGCTACCTGGACGGGCAGCATTTGCTTTAGATCGGTGTTTCGTAATTACGACTGATCTGCTCCAAGAAAAAAAAAAATGAGCTGCTATATACTTTCCTTTGCGTAGCATTCCAACCTGAAGCTGTCAAATTCAGTTCTATACACCCTATCAGTGCTGATGCAATTTGTTTTTTCCTTTTCGCCGCAGGCATAACGAAAACGATACATCCTTCTCAACCAACTGCGCTACCCACGCTGTTCTCCACTCTCCCAATGTTCCTCAAGAAACTGGGCTACGCAACGCACTTCGTCGGTGTCGTGAGTTCGCTAATTGATTGATTGATTGATATGTGGGGTTTAACGTTCCAAAACCACCATATGATTATGAGAGACGCCATAGTGGAGGGCTCCGGAAATTTCGACCACCTGGGGTTCTTTAACGTGCTCCCGAATCTGAGCACACGGGCCTACAACATTTCCGCCTCCATCAAAAATGCAGCCGCCGCAGCCGGGATTCGAACCCGCTACCTGCGTGTCAGCAGACGAGTACCTTAGCCACTAGACCACCACGGCGGGACGTGTCGTGAGTTCGCATTCTTGGGTCACATTTGGTGGAATCAATGACATCTTCCTGGATGTTGTCGTGTACTCCCATTTCTGTGCAAATTTACGATTCGGAAGTCTCCAGTGGTTTATAGGAGTGAACCCTATAGGGTCAGTTCGTGATCCATTATAGGGAAAAGTATCCACAAAAGCTCACGGGACATAGAAAGAGAAAACAGAAAGCGGTGCTGATAACTGCTCATATATTAAGCGAGCATGAAGTCTACATGGGACAGACGTGTGCAGTCGAAAACAACGAAATTTTGTTGTTTTACGATTCACGCGTCTACGTAATATATATAAGCCGGGGTTGTCTCATTACATGGACGACAGTACGGCTAGGTCAGATACGTGCTCAAACGAGATTGTTGCGCAGCCGATATGTGTCATCAGTTATCTTTTACAGGGATGCCCACAAAGTACCCAAACAGTGCCATTTTGGCACTCGTTATATGGCGTTGTAAGTAACGTGAAGACTTCGCTATATCGGAAAGATTGATGTAAGGGTATGCAATCTTTAGCATATCAATGACATGAATATTCATCACTTATTTAGTTATAACCAACATTTCGTTGTCTGCTGACCTCTTCGTCTCGAGGTTTGACATGCGCCCCGATCAGAATGCGGTCCTAGCTATACAGGTAATGTTCGTCACCTAAACGGAAGCTTCCATGTGTTCAAAATAAATTGCGAGCGCTTCCGAGCACTATACGACGCACTCTACTAAGGAAGAGCTATAGGTTGTCCTGATACCTAACACATTGAGCTACAGAACGCTTCCCAGTTCCTTGTGTGTGTACGTATGCGTACAGAATAAATTACTAACGCTTTAGAGTACAATATGAGCTCTACTATGAGATAGCCATCAGCTGTCCAGCACACGGCATAAGAGAAGGTCAAGTCTGTGTTTCGAAAAAGTGTTGAACGATTTAGGACACTTGGTCAAAAGCACAAAGCCACCCCGGCAGTCAAATAACTAACGATTACATTGTTTTGGTGCTGAATGACTCTACGAGTACAAACACAAGGGCCAGAGCCACCACCGACTAAGTTGTCTCAGTTGCCAGTTGGTGTTTCTGTTGTTCTGACTTCTCCCTTGTGGCCGAGTTTGCTAGACCTTCCTGTTAATGTGAATTCCTGTGAACTATCTCAGGTATCCGTTATTCAAAGATTAGATTGTGATCAATCTTTCATTGATTTCTCCTATCTGTTTTGTCCTTTTTGTGTGCGTGTTTCGTAAACAATGCTCTGGAAGAACAGTGGAGCCTGGGCTTCTTCAAGGACGAGTTCACGCCTGAAAATCGCGGCTTCGACACGGCCTTCGCAAAGTGGAGCGGACCGGGCGACTACTGGACGCACGTGTCATCGGACGTGAGGCTATTATACGTATTTAGGTTACACACACATGCGCGCTACTCTACAGCTTAAAGCTAATTGATGTTTCAACGTAAAGTTGTGCCTCGCCGGCCATTTCAACGACATATGGACAACAGGTAGCGCTGAAGTGCTGATGAAGCACGACGTCACATCGCGGACATACGTGCTGGTGGCGCCAGCTGTGCTCGCCAAATCGAAGGACAAAGTGCAGCACTCTTCAACTAGTGCAGAAAGTGCAGTCGAATCAAGGAGACCTATACTTGCAGTTCAACCCACCAACTTTTTGCGTTGGTTGCACGGTTCTCGTAAAAAAAAAACATTTATTGAACAGCTCATAAGGCTGAATTGAACACACTTAGATTGACCGCATACCAGCAAGCGTGTTGAGTCTTCTATAGAGGTTCCAAATGATACACGTATCAAAGGAGGCACAAAGAAGAAACCATTGCTGAGATCAAGATTGGGGGTTTGCATACGCAAAGTTACTTTTTGCGGGGTATGGTGCAAGTCATCAGAATAAGTGAAGCTGATAATCAAGGGAACTATCTATAATTTATAGACCACATGTCTTTTCTTAAGCCTAAAGGGGGACAAAGCGGTAAAGCAGGACTATACAGCACCATTGCAAACAAGCGTGAATGCGTGTATGACTGGAAGTCCGTCAGCATCGTGATGAACGCACGCATTTGATTTGTGACGGACACAGACTTAAAAGAGCGATTTCTCGGGAAAGATGGTTCAACAAAAATTTGCTGCTGGACGATTTGGTTCATTTTCGCAAGAAAAAGGGGTTGACCACAAGCTGCACAGAGACACAAAAGATATGAACGAGCGCAATCCGTGTTTCTTGTGTACTTCGTGTCTACTAAATCCTTGTGTAGCTTGTGCGCAACAATCTGTTCTTTGCAAATCCTTACGAAAGCTTTGATTGGACTTTTTCTTTCGTCCTTTTTTGTTCATGTTTCGCCAGCGGTGGTACAAAAGTTTTCACGGCTACGACCTGCGCCTGAATCGGGAGGTGCTCTGGAACAAGACGGGCAAGTACGCGACCCGGCTCTTCACAGAGAGGGCAACGGAAATTATTGCACAACACGACAAGACGAAGGTGAGCTTTCTCCAATTATATGGGTGGCACCAGGACACAGTCTTTTATTCGCGAAGTTATCGTAGTTATCTCTCGGTGTAACAACAGGCGGTGTGGTGCTCGTCGACGTGACTTTTTGGGCCATTTGGTTAATTGATTGATATGTGGGGTTTAACGTCCCAAAACCACCATATGATTATGAGAGACGCCGTAGTGGAGGGCTCCGGAAATTCAGACCACCTGGGGTTCTTTAACGTGCACCCAAATCTGAGCACACGGGCCTACAACATTTCCGCCTCCATCGGAAATGCAGCCGCCGCAGCCGGGATTTGAACCCGCGCCCTGCGGGTCAGCAGCCGAGTACCTTAGCCACTAGACCACCGCGGCGAGGCGGGCCATTTGGTTAACTATATCAAACGGTGGGATATGGTTAGCATAAATGAACGAGCAAGACACAGTTGGATGATGTGATAACCTTCAGCTGAATGTTTACTGTCAGAAGTAACAATAAAAGTTTGTCGGAACACAGAATGCTCTATCACCACCGATAAAAATCTGCGGCGCCCAGAAAGGCATATCATTTCCAGTCAGCGCAGCTGAAGAGCATCTGACAGCTAGTAGCTGCCCTCACGATCAGTAATAATAAATATCGCGGTTTAACGTCTCAATTACCACTACGTAATTATGAGACAGCCCGTAGTGGAGGACTACGGAAATTTCAATTACCTGGGTCCGCCTGGGCCGCTTTAACGTGCATACACCAAAATCTAAGTTACGTGGCCATCGATAATTTTCGTCTCCATCGAAAGTATGGCTGCCGCTGTCTCGATTCGATCCCGAAATTTACCCTCGCTATCAGTTTGGCTTCAACAATCTCTCGCGTATTTTGTCGGCACTTACGTCAATCTCTCGCGTATTTTGTCGGCACTTACGTGCAAAACAGTGCACTCTCTTAAAAAAGTATCGCGTCTCCAGATCAGTGCTATGCAAATCAGAAGTTGGCCCGACTATCCAAATATCCGGTAAACTTGTTTGTGTTTGTTGACCAATATTCAGGCATATTTTCAAGTGCCCATGTAAACATTTCCGCAGGAAAACAGTAAGCGAAACGCCGCATCGTTCATACGTGAATCGTAGTAATGCTTCTCCGCACATTCTGCACATCTTTTTATTGGGTGTGTCCCCTCACAAATGCCAATTAGTTTTCATGGCGAAAAAAAAGTAGCACATGTACACCCGTGTGCAAAAAATATACGTACTATCAGCGTGAAATGAAAGCCGAACAGTGGCAAGTCTTCGCGATAGCGTATTGCGTGCCGTCCAGTTATCACCACTGACAAGGGGCGCGCATCCTGTTCGGCAGCTTTGCGCATATATGCGTACCTGTTCGTATTGATAACTGGATGGATGGATGGATGGATGGATGGATGGATGGATGGATGGATGGATGGATGTGACTGTACCTTTTAGATCGGGCGGCGGCTATAGCGCCACCAAGCCGTAATACTTAATGAACCAAAAACTAGATTTATTTTTTCTTCCTTTAAATAGTGAGGTTGAGGATTCGTACTTTGCATTGAAGGGTTTAATTTTCACTCGTGCCTTGACTTTAGCCACCAATCAGATAACCTCCTCCTAGTTAATTTCTGCCCGCTTAAAGTCTATTTTGCCCTCCCTGTCCCTAAACCCCAGTGCTTTGAAAAACTCTGCGCAATCATCCTGAACTATAGGGTGAAGCCCATTACAGAACATTATACAGTGTTCAGCAGCTTTCTCCTCCTCTCCGCACGCGCCGTTAAAGCGCCGTCTTGCGGCGAGCCGTATGCCAGCGAGAGTATTTCTCTCATCCCTCTGCGCCATCCTGTAGCGAGCCATCAATAGTATTTGTATGACGAGATTTGACGTAACTTGTCAGAGAAATGCTCTATACGGCAGACGGCTGGCCCGTATACGGCGCAGACGGCAAAGGTGTGGAGACATCAATGGTCCATCTACTTTCGCTTACGGGTGCACAGCCGCGTCCACGTCGGTGTTTAGCGCACGAGCAGGCGGCTTAGCTCTGCGGAGCGACACCTTGCATGCTGTGACGCGTGTTCCCAGGAGCATGCGCGGCCTAATAAGCCCGTATTTGCAAACGAACCTCATCCTTATCTCGCGTTTACCTTGTCGGTGTTCTGCCATCAACGCTGTTGATAAACAGAGTAGGCCAGCTTTAGCACATCAGTCTTGTAACTATATTTCACCCTGCAACCACATTCGCGTCCTTATAGTGCCCAATAACCGTACAGAAGGCTAAGTAAAGTTCAGTAAAAAAAAAAAAATGACACGCTCGCTGGCTTTCGTGCCGACCTGTTGTGCCCCGGCGATCTCCGACGACAGCGCAGCTCTGGCCGACTGGCCCGCCCTATACGCAGTCTCCTGACGCCGACAAGAGCTCTCGCCGAGTGGTGCCCTGTCCTCGGACTCCTTCGACCGTGTCGATCTTTCCTATCTTTTCCTTACTTCCGTTGGTTGTCCCTGCCGCTCTCCCTATCTCTATACTTTTAATTCCTCCCTATCCTTTTTATTCCCTCCTTACCTCCATTACCCGCACAGACTTGTGGAGGTGCGCTCCACTTAGAGAGAGACAGTGATGTAACTGCACTTATTTTTCCCTCCCCCTTTCAAAAGGCACTTATAAGTTCAGTAAACATGAGATAATGATAAGGTCGTTTTGTGGTTACAGGCCTTGCACATATTGACCTGGTCTGCACGAGTGACTGCGTTGAAAGGTGCGCTAGTTTGACCGAAGAAGCTCCGCTTCCCCAACGGTCTTCCGCGATATAGATTCCAAAAATAGCGCGTTTCGACTGATAAAATATGAGCGTGCGCATGTTTATCAGTATTCTTCTCATCTAGCATCGCACAACCTTATACCATTGTACAGCTTTTTTTTTATTGCAGCCCCTGTTCATGCTCGTCGCCCACCAAGGCGTCCAGGCGGCCAACGGAGGCGGCTCTGTTCAGTGTCCTCCGGAACACCTCGAATCCTTTGCAAGCATCGCACACCGAAAAAGAGTCCTGCTGGCCGGTAAGGCATCGCCTCCCTGGCGGCACTTTGCCTCAAGGCCGTTAAAACCCAAAGCGCAGGGCCGTAGGCTAAAGTTTATTTCAGAGGCTATCCTGTCCCTTACATGTATTTTCCTTCGTTCATTAATACCTGGTGTTTCACGCTAATATGTAATCAAGAATTGAAAGAAAGACCAACCAGTTCTACGTTGTGGAAGTCGTCGGTGAGTGAAACTGTCGGCACGGACGTGTACCGTGGCAGTGGACTAAAACGACGTAGCAATATTTTAATCATTACCAACGTCATTTAACATCCTCATCATCACTTCAAGTATCATCATCTTCATTTTGGTTTATTTTCTTTACTCACTCCCTGATCATATCACGTGTGCGACTACTACTGTGACGATGGCAGCGAAGCAGCATAGGACGACTAACAAAGCTGCAGTGTTAAAAATTTGGCGGCGTGTCTGCCTGGTTCGCTGGCAAATGTCGTCGAAAGACGATAGTCTTCTTCTGTTGGGAGAGAAATAATGAAACATTCATTTGACGTGCTGCGCGAGCAAATCCGCGAGTAGGCGCTGCGTGATATTTGAGCGCCATCTAGCCGTAATTTGAAAAAACAAAACTTTTTTCCAGTACTCAAAGCCCTTGGTAGGTAGCAGCACCATCTAGTTTCAGCGAAACGTAGGAAACACTCTTTTTCTTATTTCCGTCATAGCATCGCATTGCCAGCGCCTTGTAATAAGCACTGCGGTCTTTAGAATTACCTATCTATGCATTTTAGAAATAAAGTAACACACTGCCTAACGCTCCCGTATTGTTGTTGCGCCAAAAAATGCGTAATATTTAAATTTTGATTGGCAATCTTCAATAGTATGAATGCAGCCAGAAGATAAATATGGACGGTCTTTTTGCAAGGGGCTAAACTTTCGCTCTGATAGCTGAATGGAGTGACAGACAGAAGCAAGACAGACAAGCAGACACACATCAAAATTTCTGCGTCGAAGTATTCCAAGGACTATCGTCGTTAAATATTAAGGAACCTTCGCACTACGGATGCCCGGTCTGAAAGAATTGCGGAGCTCACATTTCTTTCTTTCTTCATTTTTTTTTCCTGCTCTTTTTTTATATTGTCAAGTTTTGCTTTACTTATTGCAAGTCAGCCTGGTGCCCCTAAAGTGGTCAACCACAGCCGAATCAAACCAAGGACATATGGTTTGCGGCCACGTGGCACCGATTGGGTCGTTAATTAACTGAGGGAAATTATGCGAAATTCCATAGTTCACTTTCAAAGTGCGATCCGTTGTACAGGTCATTCCAAGACGACCTATCCAACTGTCCGTGGCAACGTGCAGACGGAATTACACCTGTGTGGAGCGCCCAGCCCGCCGCTGGAGATGCCGCTTTATGCAACAATTTGCGGATACCAACGCCGTACGGATACCTCACACAGTGCTGCTAGCTAGGTCCTTATGCAATAATTAAAGCACGAACGGAAGCTTGCAGCTAACGTGAGGTAGCATGTGAAGATGTGTACCGCGTTCGAAGCCACGCGCTCTATAGAAAACTGATTGCGTGTGCACATGCACTGCAGCATGGGCTTTTTTCTGTGTTTTTTTTAAGAAGAAGAAATCTTTATTTGTCGCAAAAAATATACACGCATTGGGGTAGTATATACAGAAGGAGGTCCCATAGCACAAGGCTGAAAGGGGACCTTTTTTTGTTGGATTCCTGTTGAAAGGAATCCGGCGTTATGTAAAAAAAAAAAACACGTGATTACGCTCGTGTGCTACCGTACTGCAATGCTCTCAACCATGCTTCGATCGTAATAACGGCATAAGGTGAAATCGATTGAAGTGGACAAAAAAAAAATCGCCTTTTTCCGTTCGGTGGATCTGAATCCCGAACCTTTTTACTGCGAGTCTGATGCTCTACCAATTGAGCTACAACAGACGGAGTTCCCACGTTCCCATTATTTTCGAAGGAAGACATCACGTGGCACGTGATCTTAGCACCAAGCTGCAGCTGACCTATCAAACCTCGTATGCCAACTTGAGGCATTATGTTTGCCAAGTCGCGGTCCTCACTGAATTTTCGAAAAAAGAGACATGTCTGCGATTCAGTTATTTGGTTGTCTAACACAGAAAGAAAGGCCCTCGAAAAGTCCCTTTCTTCTGTTCATTAACAGCGAGGTCCTTGCCCCGGCAGGCTTAATGACTCAAGTTCACATGCGACTATTCATTAGTCAGTAGCCACCTTGTGAAAAAATAAGCCACATGACGCTCTGTGGCAAAAATAGTGCTCCCCATGCACTCACCGCTTTGACTACGAGTTGCACTGGCTATATAGCACACCCGGGGATTATACATACATAAATACACAACGAACTGACTGGTTGTCGGGGTTCAACGTCCCAAAACCACCACATGATTATGAGAGACAGCCTATTAGTAGTCTCCCAAAATTTCAACTACCTGTGACTACTTAATGTGCACCTAAATCTAAGTACTCGGGCTTCACGTATATTCGCGCCTCCACCCCAATGCAGCCGCCGAGGCCGGGATTGGATCCTGCGACCTGAAGGTCCGCCTTCGAGCACCGTATAACCTTACGCTAGACCACCGTGTCGGTCGGATTCCCGACGAAGAACACAGGGAAAACGCTTTTAGTCGTAGCTCAATCGGTAAAGCATTCCATGTTCAGGTGTAATTGACGGAACTGGTGATTTTTCGCTGACTCATTCTAATTCGGGTCATTATTACTGCAATACAGTAAAAGAGAAAAAAAAATTAATGTCCGCTATGCTTTTTTCTCGGCTACTCGACTAATTTGATTTCGCCTGTACCACCTAAGCGATACGAGCCGAGACTTGATGCCGACCCCCTGAAATCCTCGCAATGGAACAATCACGTCCATTCCTTGCAAAAACGAGCTCACCATTGTGAACGGCGACTCAAGCGCAAACACATACGCCGCAGGGCAACATAGCACGCGCATGACAGTCTAGTGCGTACACGGCCGTCTACATCTAGAAAGTTCATCCGTACGTTACCTCAGTATAACTATGTTTATCGAACGTGAACTATTGCCGCATTTCCACCATAAAAAGAGTATGGGGCGACTATTATGTTCAGAAGGAGATCCATTTTTATGGTGACTACACTTATTGTCGTTCAAGCAACGATCACGCACTGAATACAGTCGAAGAAAACGGTACACCAACGCAACGCCATAGTTGTTAAACGGAAACTCCGTTCCCGTTTAATCCAAGCTGCTCCCTTCATTTCTCTTCGCCGTAATCACCAACAAAAAGTCACAGTCCCCCATTGCGACACAGTAACATATGCCCAATCATATCTCCCAAGAACTTGTAATAAATGGAATTCACTGCCTGCATCAATAACAAGCATCAATGAACCCATTCAATTTAAGAATGTCCTTAACCCATTCAATTTAAGAATGTCCTTAAAACAATGATTACCTAATTACCCCCTGTATGTTTGTGTAACAGTTTATTTGTAATGCTTTGTGCCTTCACCATGTAATAATAATAAAATTAGTGTTATCATTTGCTTTATTATGATGTGAGTTAGGAGTAATAATCTTTTTACCCCAATTAGTGACAACATTTTTATGCCATTTGCTTTGCAGTCCTTGTTTTTTTCATTGTTGTGCATGCCCTTCCCCTCTGAAATGTACTGTGTACCCTGAGGGTAAAATAAATAAATAAATAAACGCTTGCATAATGCCAACACAGTGTCACAACAGGCCGCTTGTATTTTCTTCAGGCTGTTTTCCGTTTTCATCAATGCACACGACAACCCAGCTCCGAATAAGTGTATGAAGAACAGCACGACAAGCAGAGAGACCAGCACAATGCAAGCTTTCGTATCAAACACTTGCCAACCACCTTCGTTCTGGCAACTCGCCGCTCGCGCTATCTTACGGGCGTAAAGCCGTCATGCACCCTCCCGCAATTCGGCAACGTTCTTGAACTCACCGGAGCTCTGTATCTGCTGCGAAGACGGTTTCGGCAAAAGGAGCGCGCTGGTTATCTTGTTCAAAACTTCGCGCCCAACCGTAGGGTGAACGATAATGTAGGGTCACCAACGATTCCATGTCGAAAAACAATTGGTGTCTGTCGTTCCGTGGACGACTTCCAGCGACGATAAACGCACGTGATAATAATAAACGAAGTCAATATGCAATAAACGAACTTATTCGAACACTACACACTCACTCTTCGCTGCGAGAGCTTCGCATCCAACGAACCTCAACGCTTTCAACTGCCTGAACGTCATTGCGCCTGCGCGCACTGCGGTTTGAACTGATTGGCTCTCCAACGCCTCCTCTAAAAAGATGCCTGCGACATCGCACGCTTTCCCATGAGGACGGGAGGTTCCTCGTAGTTCAGTGTTTTCTCCGCAAAGTGCGCTCGAAGTCAACATTGTTTTTGTTCGATTCGGAAGTGATGCCTCCGAGACAGCTAGAGACATAGCGTTAACCTCAAAGGCAGCATGGTTTAGAGTGGCCGCCACAGTGAGCGCTCGCAGCCCACAATGTTTCGGGGAGTGGAAAAGGAGAGAACGAGAAAGTGCCGGAAACCAGCTTAACGCCTCCTAGATTTTCTGTGCCTGCCGGATGAGCGCGAAACGCCGGTCATCTATGGCAGCGCTGCCTACGTAGGGGTAAGAATTTTTGTACTCGGCCTTCGAGATCGGCAATTCTGGCGTTTGCTACTAATTCTAGAGAATGCCTTTTATTAAAAAAGTTGCTTGCTGAATGACGGCGTCACTTACGTATGGTTAATTATAATTTCGTTTACGCCTTTTTAATGCTTTTTAACGTTATTTTTGTTGCATACAGGTTTCAAAAACGTAGATATCTATTTGAAGACACCCCTACGTTAGTGGCGTCACCACCGTAGTTCCGACGATCGCCACTTCCCAAGTGACCGCCGATAATCTGGCAGGCACAGGAAATCTAGGAGGCGTTGACCAGCTTTAAGGCTCAAGTCGCAGGCATCTTCCTTGAGGAGTCGTTGGGCTCTCTATTAACGGGAAATATGAAAAGCACTTGTGGCTGCGTGCCATCTTCCATCCTTTTTCCGCACGAGTTCTCCATTTCCACGACATTTGCGCAAGCCTCCGTAACTGCCACGCCACTAGCGGGAAATCTCAGAGGCCATGCGCTTTTTCACCACTTTTTTTTTTTTCGCAGCCGTTACTTCATGTGTGATCGCAATACCATGCTTGTACGAACACACGCAGAGGCCGTGATGCGTCTACCGCGTCGGATCGGTTCCTGAAATTACAATATGCGCTTGAATCTTTACGCGAGTGATGTGTTTTATTACTACTATTTGTAACGGTTGTGGTCCTTACGGTCGGCTAAATGTGTTCGTGTGCATGTTTTAAAAACGTCGTGAAAGCTACCTACAGAAGAGCGATAGCTGATTCATTAAATATATTTTAAGAAATCTCGCTTCCGGGCTGCTAAATGCTTTAGCGTGCTCACGCGTGCGTTGACGATCACGCTGAAGGTAAGCCGCATAGTTGGTCTATTTAGGAAAGGAATGGCCAAATAGTGTGCACCGAATACTAAAAAACAGAAGAACTGCACTTATTGAAAAAGTGCTGTGCTTGCTATATGTGCCCATTTTCCCGCTCCGAAGCTGCGTTTTCTGATATCCCACGATACAGGCTACGTTCTTTGCATAGCAACCACGAAGGAAAAAAAACAACGCAGTCCTGGGGGGGGGGGGTATTTTCATTTATATCATGAATGATTGCGCTCATTAATAGTCTCGCCTCTTACAAAGCGAAACCCAGGAGGTTCCGATGCATTTTTATAGCCTCGTCGCACCAAGCAGAGTCAGAATTCCCACGCACATAGGCATGCACGGGGTTCAAAAGACAACATACTTCTCGATGGAGAGAAAAATTTAAATGAAGTTTCTTCGAAATAGCCTTCCGGAGTAAAAATGAAATTTACACGCCTTCAATCGTTAATAGTTGTTCAAAACTGTGTGCCTTATTCTTGCAAAAAAATATTACCGGAAATCCTGCGCCGGAAAGAAATAGAGCGCCAACTTGCCAGTCTTAACTTCTAAATATAGAAATAGCACTGCCTCATGTAATAAATACCTCTGAGCATGTGCGGGTTTCGTGGTGACGAAGGGGCCCTGGCCGAAGTGGACACCTCCGTGGGCCAGGTGTTCGCGGCGCTCCAGAATCGGACCATGCTCAACGACACGGTGCTCGTCTTCGTGTCGTCCAGTGGAGGCCTTCCAGACGGGGACGATGACGGCAGCAACTGGTCCTTCAACTGGCCCCTGCGCGGAAGCCGGGGCACGTACTTCGAAGGCGGCGTCCGGGTGCCCGCATTCGTCTGGAGCCCGCTGATGGCGGACAGGTCTCCGCGAGTGTCCAACCAGCTGATGCACGTCACCGACTGGGTGCCCACAATCGTTCACCTTGCCGGTGCGTAATCGGCGGCGGTGGGAATGCTTGTTGCGCTTGGTGATCTTGGTAGTGGCATGATAAAAACATCAAAGCGAGTGCCGTCAGTCGAGTTAGAGTGAACAAAAGCGCAACTCATCCTGGCGAACAGGAGCCGAAGCGCTGTAAAAGCGCTCGGTTGCCGGGCGCTTCTTATCTTTTTCATCAGGCCACTCAAAGCGCACGTCACTGGTTGCTGTCCGGCGCAAGCTGAACTTGTCTCTAAAGAACCGGTCACTGGCGGCTTGTTTATTTTAGCTGCGTCATCGCGTGGCGCCGGAATCAATGTTGAACGATCTGATTATATCAAAAGAACTACGAGCGATGTCATCACATGTGCCTTCTTCGAATGGCCAGTAACTGGCATCTGGATCTTTACCGTCTGCACTATGCCCATGGTGTAAGATATCTACGCATGCTTTCTTTAGGAGGGTATGGCTTGCGTGAAAGGCGTGATCCATAAAGTTTCATAAATATAGGCTAGAGGGAACTCTGGTGCTAGTGCCTATGGGAGCTGCGATGCACGGCGCTTTAGCGAGCATAGAAATGATGGGTAGTACACGGATTTGTCTAATATTCGTACTTCTGACTTCGTGTGTGTTCACGTAGCTTGAAGTTGTTTTCTCACAAAACTAAAGTCAGCAAATGTTCGGCGGTTGCGCTTCACCACCTTATTCCTTTAGGCTTACCATTTCAAGTCGGATCACGAAGTTTGATCAGCATCAGCAGTGCGACGCTGATGATATATATGACGGGCTCTGTTCATTTTGATCGATTAATTGGTACGATGACTGACCAATTAGGTGTAAAATTGTTAGACGAAAAAGTGCTTAACAGCGCAAACGACGTACAGGAGGCGATAGAAAAGACGATAACAGAGCTCTGAGTTCAGCGCTCTGTTCTCATCTCTTCTATCCCTTCCTGTCGTTTGTGCTGTTAAGCACTTTCTTCTTCTACCGTGCAGCACCAGCCAGCCCAATCAAGCAATTTGTTAAAGTTTCTTACCTGATCGATAATATGTATGATTGATCGATTGCGTGAATGAAAGATTGGTGGAGGGATTTAGTGTCATCGATTTATTGATTCATTCATTCACTTATTGATTATTTTTTTATTTATTCGTATAACTGATTAATGATTGATTGGTAGGATTGACTTTATTCTTGATTGCATGACTGAATTACTGGTTGGGCTAATTTCTTATTTTTTTCTCTATTTATTTGCTTGGTGCAATACCAAAAATATCTGGCTCTAGAAGTTCCCAAAACCGCGTATCTATAAAACATCTTCATTTGGTGGTACTTATTTGGATTATTACTCTTTATTAAGCTCTATTCAACTAGTGTGTGTGTAACTGCGCCCTTTATGTACGCATATGCATGTATATATGCCTTTGTGTTCTTCTTGTGTTGTTGTCCGTGGTTGTCTGCTCTAGCCGTGTTGTTATCAGCCTATCCTTGCGTGTATAGATGCCTTTTTGTTCCGTCTTCATGGCAATTTATGTCTCATGACAACAGAGGTATTGCCGAAACGGCAAATGAACTTCGAACTTTGTCTCGCGCAGGTGGAGATGCAAAGATCTTAGGAGAGGTGGCCAACTTCGACTCGTACAACCAATGGCCGGCAATCAGCAAGAACCTCGCCTCCCCTAGGAAGTCCATCGTGCACAGGTTTGATCTGGCGGGCCAAAATTTCGTGATCCTCCTCGGCCGCTACAAGGGCTTCGTCGCCAAGCACAGCAGCATCAGCTGGGAGAAGAAGTCCACTTGGTTCCCACCTGTGGGACTCGAGCTGAAGCCGTCGACTGATTTCGAGAAACTTGTCTCGTCCTGCCAGGCGTACAAGGTAAGAGCTTCACGATATGCGAAGCGACGAAAATTTTTCGGGAGTGCTCGTCTTGTGGGAAAATTTGGGACCCAGAGAAGCTTGGCGTTAGCGACTCCGAAGCGCTACTCTGTCTGTCTGTCTGTCTGTCTGTCTGTCTGTCTGTCTGTCTGTCTGTCTGTCTGTCTGTCTGTCTGTCTGTCTGTCTGTCTGTCTGTCTGTCTGTCTGTCTGTCTGTCTGTCTGTCTGTCTGTCTGTCTGTCTGTCTGTCTGTCTGTCTGTCTGTCTGTCTGTCTGTCTGTCTGTCTGTCTGTCTCTGTCTGTCTGTCTGTCTCTGTCTGTCTGTCTCTGTCTGTCTGTCTGTGTCTGCCTGTCTGTCTGTCCGTCTGTGTCTGTCCGTCTGTGTCCGTCTGTCTGTGTCCGTCTGTGTCTGTCAGTGTCTGTCAGTGTCCGTCTGTGTCTGTCAGTGTCTGTCAGTGTCTGTCAGTGTCTGTCTGTGTCTGTTAGTGTCTGTCTGTCTGTCTGTGTCTGCCTGTGTCTGTCTGTCTGTGTCTGCCTGTCTGTCTGTCTGTGTCTGCCTGTGTCTGTCTGTCTGTCTGTCTGTCTGTGTCTGTCTGTGTCTGTCTGTGTCTGTCTGTGTCTGCCTCTGTCTGTCTGTCTGTCTTTCTTTCTTTCTTTCTTCTCAATGGTCCCTCCAAACTGTTCCGGTCCTCCATTCTGGGAATTGCACACCTATCCGCGTGTATCGTCTGCCGCTGTGGTGTAGCGTAACTGCTTTCGGGCCAACAGCTGGTACACGGTTGTTGGCCCGAAAGTCGCGTGTGTGATCCTGCACGTGGCAGTCGCATTTCGATGGAGATGAGATTACGGAGGCCCGTCTACTGTGCAATGGTTGTACACGTTATAAAACACCAGATGATCGAAATTTCCGGAGCCATTCACTACGGCTTCCCTCATAATCACGTCGTGTTTTTGGGGCGTTAAACCCCATGGGTTATTTATTTTTACAGCGAAAGCTTTGTATGGGTAGGAGCAACGAAAACCTGTCCGGCAATGGTGTCACGAGCGGTCTCTATTGGCTGTCCTATCAGGTACGTCGGTCGCAGCGTGGTACCCAAACACGTGCGTCATTGGCTGCGTTGCGAGTGACGTCGTCCATCCCGTCGCAGCCGTGTCACCGAGCACGTGCCCATCGATTTCTTCTGCAACCTTCCACATGGGTATGCCACAGACAACTCCAGAATAGCATGACGACAGTTATCAACTTACCTTACCAACTAGCCCAAGCTGCCACACTTCCATAATAGCGCCGACAGTGGAGCTCGCATTCGCCGGGCCGATGGCGCAGTCCTGGCACAAAAACAGGCCCTGGAAGCTGGGTGCCGGTGGCAAACTGCGTACCGATGACCCGGAAGCCCTCCAAGCCACGCTAAATCGCGCACGGGAATGCAAGTGCTAGGGGCGGGGAGATCAGGCAAACCACGCCGCCGAGCTGGCTCGCAGTGTGAAACACCTGAAACATCGCAATTCTGAACAATGAATACGTGGTTCTTCAAGAAGAGGAAAAAAAAAAGGTTCCTAATTTCTTTCCGCCGATAGGCGACATGACGCAGTGCCTATATACAGCCCAGAACTCCCGGACCAAATCCTGGCCGTCCAGTGTTCCCGAGACAGGGCCATCAGGCTATACCTGCCGGTCCCCACGTGGGAGTAGCCGGGTGACGCGTGGCAACCTCAGCGTCTGCACTGGACCATAATAAAGTTGTTCTCACTCACTCATACGCCGAACAAGTGGCGTTGCGGCCTCAACGTGACGATTAAGGGAGCGCGTGTGACCGGGGCGAACGGTCGGCTTCGGCGGGAGTTTCTCGCACTATACTGCGACGTCTGTGACCACCTGTGGTTCGAGAAAAGACAACTGTGAATAACGCATTGGGACACGCATTCAACCGCTCATTACACTCTTCCATGAACACCATCATGCGAGGCACTGTATATGTGCGGCATGTGAAATAAACATTGTGGTAAACCCAAGCCCAACGTGTGTCTAACTTCATTAAGAAGCATAAACATGTAACCAAATAATAGTGAAAGGCTTTAGTGTCACGTCGGGTTGAACTCACTGCTAAACACCGGGGACGGACGCGCCAGCTCTAGCTGATTACTCATGTGTACGGACTGATTGGGCGGGGATTTCTATCATTGTTACTATTCACGTCCTTACCAGCGCAACATTTTCAGTTACTACTGGAAGCAACGACGGTCACTCGTCCATATCCAGGCAAGAATGAAAACCCGACAACGTGAAATGGCGAGCGACCTCGGCAAAAGAGCGGATTGCAATATCAGAAACCGCTGATCGCCGACAAGCTCACGACAAAGACAGCATCATTTATTGCAATGTGATTTTCACAAATACGCATGCGACAAGTGCGCCCTGGAGGGCAGCATTGCGCCAAGCTTACAGGCGCCATGTTCTTGTGCGGTCAAGCCTACACATTGTGTGCGAATACAAGCCTCAGTTGAAGATGGCGCAACTAGCTATGCCAGGAGGCCGCCAGGAGGCTCCTGGTCCTGGCGTGACCCGCCAGGACCAGGAGGCCATGGCGGGTCACGAATGTAGTTGCGTTCCTGTTGTTTCTCAATGGCAGGTGTCCTCATCCTTAACTTCTCACTGTTGATTATGTCAGGGCTTCACAAAGCGAGGCTATGTTTTTTTCTGACTACTGTATATGTACCCACTACCGTCATTTTGCTACAATGAAATAAACAGCGTCCCTTAACGTGCTCCGCGTAAGGCAGAAATTCCCATACGCAGGCCCTTCAGCGTTTCCATGGCAACGGCTTCAAATTGACAGACCCCACACGACGAGGCTCGTTGCTGAACTGTACACGCATCGCGAAACCCGTGGGCTGTCACGTGGGACGAGGGCCGTGCATTTTTGACTTGGCCAAGGACCCTTGCGAGCAGGACAACATCGTCGACAAGCATCCTGCTGTAAGCATGCACACATTTTTTTTACTGGGCAATGGTAACCAATTAAAAAAAAAAAAACCTTAACAGCTTCAACCTTGTTATCTCTCCAGAAGTGATGGAAACCTATGAGCTCGGATATTTGCTCCTCAACTGCAGCGGTGATGCTAATTCAACACACGTGTATACCGAGAGTTTAGTCGTATAACTTGATAGTGAAAGCGCAGTGTTTACTTTCGTCCATGTACACATCATATGCACGTTTCCATAAGGTTTCTTTACCTTTCTAAATTTACTATAAAACAGCTCTCGTGATGATGACGTTCTTATAGTAAAAAATAACCAATATCAACAAACAAATACAAATTCATTCCAAAATGTGGCTTCTTTGTTGGTTTCGTTTTGCCTGCTGGAGAAAGCTGGCTAATACTTTTTGGCTACTTTTCACAGTCTCGAATTTGAAACCCTGCTGAATAGTCGTTGTCATAGCTTTATTGCGTACTACATGGAATTTCAGAGGAAGCTGGATCGTCCACTTATCTCGAAAACATATCGCCATGCCTGCTAAACAGCGGTGCTATTAGAACCTATGCAACCACAAGGTCACCTTCTGACCACTGCTACTTTTCCGCAGATCTTGATGAAGATGAAGCAGACGATAATATACGGTGACAGCTACGTTCCCTGGGAGAACGAGAAGTTGGGAGACTCCGATGCAGACCCAGGACTGTTCGGCGGTGTGTGGGTACCATGGCGGAGTGCGCCGCACAACCGATACAACCAGAACAAGAATTCCCGGGAGTGTCACTTCGACTGCTAACAGCCGTTCTATTCTGTGCTCCGCGAAATCGCTCATTGATATGGCTTACCCCAAGCAGCCTAAAAGGCAGTTCTAAAATTGAAAAGCAAGAGACTTTCTAACAATGCTTCAGTCAGGCGCACAAACCAAATAAAATAGACAACTGTGCTTCGTCATGGAACTCTCGGAACTTCCGGCTTACACCGCAGTGCGAGCTCCAGGCGCTCTGTGGCGAAGAGGTGAGCTTGTACTGACCAATGTCAGAGCAAACATCCATCATTGAAGTGTGGTGATTGACCAAAGCGTTTACGCATTTTTTTTTCGTGTTTAACGAGAATATCGGAGCTCTCTTAAGAGTCTACCATTTGGATCGTGACGGTATATATGTTCAATTGAGTACGAGTCGACATGACAAAGCAGTACAGAAAAAAATTAAGAAAAAAATCGACAACCAACATTTTGCAGTACGAAGCCACGAGGAAATCCTTTGTTAAAAATAAAGCTTATTAGTTGTCCAAAAACTCGTCACGGTCACGTGATTGAGTACGTGACCAAAGCTTTTCCGGGTCTTTTCCCTCGGCCTTGCCATTCGCTTACTTGTAGATCAATTGCTGTAAAGCGACCACCTCGGATAGAATATCGGAGCTCTTTTGTATCGTGATGGTCTGTGCGACTGAGTAAAAGTAAACATGACAAGGAAGGAGTACAGAAAAAAAATAAGAAAAGGAAATCGACAATCAACAGTTTGTAGTAAGAAGCCACGAGGAAATCTATTCTTTAAAAGAAGGCTTATTATTTGTCGAAAAACTCGTCTTGGTCACGTGACTGAGCACGGGACCAAAACTCGTCATGGTCACGTGACTGAGCACGGTACCAAAGCTTTTTCGGGTCTTTTTTTCTCAGAGCATTTCCCCCGCGGCCTTGCCATTTACTTACTCGTTCGATCAATTCCTGTAGAGCGACTGCCTAGAAAAGTAGATGGTCCTGGGTTCGGTCCCTGGCCTAAAAGTAGTCTCTGGGAAACGGATTTCCACGGAGTTTCGTGCCACAAACAGGTTGTTGCGTATCACTTATCCCTTCACTCCCCATGGTGGCGTAATAGTTATGGCGCTCCATTGCTGACCCGCAGGTCTTGGGATCGAATCCCGGCCGCGGCTATCGCATTTGCAATGAAGGCGAAAATGCTTGAAGCCTGTGCACTTAGGGTTAGGTGTATGTTAACGAACCACAGGTGGTGCAAACAGCCGGAGCCCTCCATTACTGCGTTTCTTAATCAAATGGTGGTTTTGGGAGAGTAAACACCAACAAATGCATTTAACTTATCCTTTTCGCCACCTTGGGGATTCTGCAGAGATTGTTCGCATTCACACACACACACAAAAAAAAAAAACGCCAGGCCTGCGCGGAAGGCGCAGCGCAGTCAAAGCGAAAGCTAGAAGAGCGGCCTTTCAGAGCCTTTTCTAAACACTCATCGGGTAACTGCTGCAAGCACACTTGCTGGGTATGCACTACGGTATTATTAATAATAGTTTCTGGGTAGTAAGCCGGTATTCACTATGCTATCCTTCGTCATTCTTCTGAGAAGCGTGGTATCCGCTAAACACTTGCAAGTAATTCTGTGCCAGTTGTCCGTGGAGTGGTTGACGACGAGGAAGAATTATGCCTGGAGTGGGTATGCGCCACCGTTAATGGGTGATTAAGAACAAGCTTTTGTAATGGGTTGGAGCACTGGACGGCCCACTCTACACGCTATTCGCATCGTGTGACGCCTGATTGCTCTTTTGATGTTCTAAAACGCTTTATTACTCATGTTAACGCGATTCCTTTCCCGACGTCAAGCCTGCATAAGGCAAGTTTGCGAACCAGCCCCAAGCGCTGGCGGGGCTTAGTGGTAGAATACATGGCCGCCACGCAGTGGTTCCGGGCTCGAGCCCCACTGTGTCTTTCGTACCAAGTACGGCGGCAACTACGGCGCAGCGCGTGACTTGAGTTTTATTCTCATATTAGCTTTCGCTCTAAAATTATTCTCGTGCAGTCATAAAGCAAACGTTGCCCTAATGTCTCATAAGTTTGCTTGCTGATGCTACATGGCACCTACCGCCAAAGAAAAAAAAAACACATGCGCGTGCGCTTTAGACGATCTTATGAAAGGGGGTAACTTGAAAGGGGGTGCCTCTCAGCCAGTGCCGGCTTCTGTCCACTGGCTGAATTCATGTAATCGTGATAACTTAAGACGACTGACGGTTTTTTCGTACACCGCATCTCACAGGTGCATTGCGCTTCCTCACGAATCCAAATAACTTGTAAATGAAAACACCCATACTATCGACTCAGTTGGTCAATAAAATCAATTGAGAAGAAAAATTAGGAGGCAGTTTTCCCTTTCGAAGCGTCTTAGTCCCAGAGTCCCAAAAGAGACTCCGACTTTATACCTGCTCAGTGCTTGATCTCATCATTGATCCACTCCCAGAAACCTTGGTTTAGTAAGAAAAGTCGCACCACGAAACTCACTTGCACAACGGGTCGCGTTAAAGTTCTTGGCACCAGACCAGATACGATCCAAACAGCCCAGTGGTTTGGATTGCATCCAGTCCTTGAGCCGCGAGAAAAACGGAGCACACATCAGCAACATGACCGAGGTCAGGGAACACAGCCACTTCGGCAAGCTGTTGGACCATTAGAAAAAAAACAAGAACAAATAACTCTGGTTTCAATACTGAAGGGTTCTATACACCACTGACAAGAGAGATTTCGGACACGCTTGTTGTAAATGTAACCCGTTCTTTTGATCGAGCTTTCACTGCACTTCGAAAAGTTAATTCGAGCACGAAAACTTGACACGATCACTCACACATGCACACACCCATGCGTCAAACACACACAGCGCCCACTTCCAACTGTACTACATACCCTTATCCTGCGGAAAAGTGAACATTGGCCAAACCTAACGGCGTATTAATGACCGATTAAGGGAACAAGCCCAAAAATTAACAAAAAGAGATGACAAGTATGCGCACCTAGTTGTGCATGTCATCTCGTGTGGCTGTGACGCACGATTTTCTGAGACGAAGATTCTGGCCAGAAGCGCAAGTGTTAGAGGCCTTTTTCATTGAAAAAATAAAGATCACTGCGTAAGCGCCCCTTCAATTTCCTTGTTACCAGGCGAACTTCAGTTGATCGCTCTGAGGCTATGACATTGACTAACTGTACGTTTGATAATGTATGCTGTTGGCCTTCTATGGTGTGTGTGCGCACAATGCGTCCTGTATATATTCAAGCCTTCGAGCTATAAATAAATCAGTTGAAAGTGGGCGCTGTGTGTGTTTGATGCATGGGTGTGTGAGTGATCCTGTCAAGTTTTCGCGTTCTAATTAACTTTTCGAAATGCTCTACCAACTAGCCCAACAACAAGTTCTTTCGCTGCACTTGCTACACATTGTCGTATTATTGAAGCTGCACGCAAATCAATCTGTAACACCTTTACTACACTGCTGACTCAAGTCACGGGATTCAATAATGGACGCAGCGACTTCATTTAGATAGAGCCGAAAAGCTCGTGCACTTAGGGTAACGTCAGGTGGTGAAATCTTCTGAAGCTGTCCACTACGGCGTGTCTCATTAACACTCAGTGACTTCTAGTCGTACACGTCCCCAAGATGTAATCGCCATATTTGTGCCATCGACAGCGTTAGCGTCGTCTCATTTTTTAGTAGTTTCCGCCTCGGCTACAGAGTCCCGATTTCGCTGCATTATTTTTGCGGCTGTCATGTAAACCAAGCAACGAAAGTTTGCAGCATACGATACTGCCGTAAAAACTTAGTTTGTGTCTAGCTCAAAACCATAAGCTGTATACCATGAGTCTGTATACTCGCCCCAGCTGGCGGGGCACAGTCACGAAATTGAAGCTCACGTCAGCAAAGGCCGGGAGAGCTACATAACCCTATAGAGCTGGTTGAGTGTGGTGCAGTTCGAAGGAAACTTGAAAGGAGTTTGAAAGGAGGCCTTTTCCACGTCTAACACATCGGTATTTTTTAAGTGTTGTAAGTTTTCGTGCACACAATACAATTGCATCGGCTTGATGACGACGACGACGACGACGATGGTGATGATGATGATGATGACGATGGTGATGATGATGATGATGATGATGATGATGATGATGATGATGGGAGAAAGAGAAAGGGCCAGCTACTGGTTAGTTCTTGAATGAAACAAGTCGAAATGATAAACAAACGTACCAACAGTAGGACGAAGTATATCAAGGCCCAAACACAGATGTGTAAAACGATAAACAAATCAAATGACAGCATCCTAATGTCCGCGAAAAAAAATTTTCGACAGGCATTTAATAACAACGTCCAGAGACCGGGTCTTGCTCTTGGGAGGTGGGAGGGGTGCGCTAATTAAGCGCTGCGTGTTGCGAGGGACCATAACAAAAATTTTCCATCGATCCATTTTGACGGAAGATCATCTGGTCGGGAACTAACATAAAAAAAAAATAACATGACACTGACCACAGAAAAATAAATACGAAGACGTATTTTTTTCATGTTTTTTTTTTGCTGATCTCTCATCACAAAACTCTAATGATGGCAGTGAAAAATCTCAATTTCCCGAAGTCAAGATTGTTAAACTACAAGATCAGTTGGCCCAGCCTTCTGTAATAGTGAAGTACATAATCCACCGTGGCGTAACCGGGTTTATAGTGCCCGGCTGCTGCCATGAAGGTCGCTGGTTCGACTCCGGATTCAGCGATCGCATATCAATGGAGGTGAAATGCCAGAGGCCCACGTACTGCAGGATATCAGTGTCACGTTGAAGAACAACAGATGGTCGGAATTTCTGGAGACCTCCACTACAGCGTCTGCCATCGTGACACTGGTTTTGTTACGTAATACCACAGACATCGCTAACACTACTAGAGTTCGTAAGTCACCCCAAACACACGCTTGTTTTGTGCGCTGCCCTTGTTTATGGCGGCCGTAACTGCAGGGTTCTCGACGACGCATGCGAGAAAGGATTGGGAGGAGGAGGATTATCTTAATGCATACATTTATCAGAGCGAAGGTTTTCCGGGGTCGCGCGCACCGTACCCAGCTGGAGGGCGGATTAATCGCTCGCGCGGAGAACGGAGCAGCGCCTTGGTCTTTCGCTCCACCTCGAATGCGCGGGGATTGCGGAGCTGCGATTGCCGCCTGCGATGGCCTTCGCACGAGCTCGGCTCCATGGCTGCTCCGTCTCCTCGAATCTTGCGAAACAAGAGCGAATGGAGGAGAAAGAAAGAAGCATTCATACAATCGGGAGAGAGAATGGAAGAGGAGAGACCAAGTGTATACTGATGTCTGTAGAGTGTCGCCATCTGGTGTCGATAAAGGTTATGTTTCATAGAGAGAAAGAGAGAGAGAATAGGCGAGAAAACATAGCTTATTACGGTGTAGACAAGGGATGCGCATATATTTTCAACGGAGTTGAAGGGGGTAGGGTTAGAGAGATGCACTCAGGGCAAGCCAATTGCTTCAAAGAGGGCAGTGAGGCAAGGCACATAACTGTTGTGTTTAACTAGAGGCTGGGTACGAGCTATTTAGGACAGTGACATATGGGCAGTGGAAGGAACATCAAGACAGGGACAATGAAATGATGGCGATGGTAATTGCCTAAATTAAGGCCCATACCAACTCAGGGGGATTGGTTATTCAGGCAAAACACTTTGTGCGTCCTTTCCATCACCCCTGTTTTCGTGATCCTCTAGAGCTATAGTTAGGGTTAGCACAGTGCCCGGCACTGTTTACGCATTTTCTCTCTTTCTTTTCCGGCCTCTGCCACTACTGCAAGGAAGTGGCTGAAACCTACCACACGTCATGAACATGCCAGGTCAATCCTTCTCAACCCCAACTTAACTCGATAGGACTGGCAGGTAGCCCTACTCGGCTGCCAAGACTTCCCTGCCCGATGAACCATGGTCTGACATGTCAGGACAGCAGCCATGACAAACGAGATCTCTGAATAGAGCCTTCACCTGTAATGGTAAGAAAGTTAACCTGACGCACTATGGGATGGTTTCCCGAAAAAATATCTATGTGACAGTTTAGTAAATGTTCACTACAACATAAACGAGGGCTGAAGATGATGGAACTTTTCTGCACTTAGCTTAGTTTGGCACAGCGTCCACGGTCACCCTACCTTGACCAAGCGAAAATGTCACATGATAACGTAAAGGTAACGTCACAGATCTTGGTCATCCGTCTATGTGCGAGAATATTTTCCATCCCTCGTGTTGATGTAGACGACATGGACTTGATTTTCACGTTTGAGGATGCGCCTGAATCTTTCTTCTTAATATTTATCTGCATAGCACCCCAGTAAGAACGTTGGCTTATTAGTGTGCGGAAACTCCTCTGCCCTCGTGCTCCATAACCAAAGATATCCACGTAACCTGCGCTGAATGACCGGTGCTTTGAAAGAGGGCTATTCTTCAGGAACTCGATAACAGTCATGCAGTGTGTATTAATTACGCAAGACCACAAATCTTGCATGCCTCGAGGTAGGTCTCCTGCGAAAACACGCAGGAAACATTTGAGCCGCACAAATTATTCCCCAGCTTAAGAGACCACATATATATCGTGACACAGTGCCACGTATGCCGGTGTATCTTATTGTACAAGGACTGCCCTATACAAGGCAAATACCTGATTACCATACAAGACCCCTCAGTAGCTGAAGTTCATATGGTGGTTTTGGGACGTTAAACCCCACATATCATCATCATTAGTAGCTGAAGTGTAGTACATAATATGCAAAGTTTTTGTTGCGTTCATTGAAAAAAATTGGTTGACCTTGTATAACGAATACTTCCCTCCTAAAGTAGAATAGAGGATCTAATTTTACCGTCTTGAGTAATAATGTGTACATGGTCAACATGGACTTGCATGAGCCCCACATGTCCAGCTAAGGCCGTCGAATTAAATTCGTGTTTCAAGTGGAAAACGGGGAGGAGGACGGACGCCGAGGGACATAAATTAACGGTGGCATGTGTGTGGTCGTACGATTATCCTCGAGCTCCGTCTGGGGTTGCCTCGAGGCTCAATGTGCGGCAAGCCAGTTATCTAAAGAGAGCGAAGAAACAGTCTCGCCACACAGGGGCCTCGCAGTGGTCGGCAGCACCCCGTGCGTGCCAGAACAGGCGTACCACCGCCTCGTTGTCGACGTCCGTGATCGCGGCCGACGTCTGCTGCCTGTCGCCAGCCAAGGCGGCCGCCGTTCATCAAGAACAAAACGAAAAGGGGCAAGGCGCCGCGCGCATATATCGCCAACAAGGCCGCGCGCTGCTCTTGGTTTTTCTCGCCTGCCACGCCCAGGAACTGACCGTTGGCCGAAAAGGAGAGAGAAACGGCGCGATGCCCTCGCAGATTGCGACTCGCTCGCTTTCCGTTATACATACCGGGCTACGTTTCAGAGCGACGGCTGGACGCGTTGGGCAATCGGTGCCGGTGAGAACGTGCCGCGACGCCAGGTTTCGCCTGTTCGAGTGGTACATTTCCAAAGAGCATGTTCGTGAACTTTCATGAAAGTGCATGGGAACATATTTTTTGTGTGTTATCTTTCACAATACCAGCATAGGGAGTCGCACGAAAAATGGGTCGAGTAAAAGGACAGTCTTCTTACGGCTCCTTCACTGGTATAGTCTGCCAAATGTTTTTTTTTTAAAAAAAGGTTGGTTGGTTCCTCAACAACTTGGTGCAACCCACCTAGAGCAATCGGCCACAAATGGGACGGTGCCCTGCTTTTCAAATAATTCACTTCTTGAAAGGAAGGGGTTGATAACAAATCTCCAACTTGCTCATCGTCACTGCTGTGCTCAACACAAACACGATCTCCCAAAGTAGCTATAAGCCACTGTGATAAATTTGGATTGAGAGCCATGCTTGAAAGTGCTGCATGAAATTCCGAAAGGTCAAAATGATCAGCACTGAAATATTGAATTGTTTACCTTGCGATAATGTTTGTTCTTTCTTTTTCTTTTTGCATCATAGGCACTTAAGCAGTGATAGTAGAGTAGTAGTACATGATATGCGTGATACGACACACCTTTCTATAAACCATTCGATAGATTGTTTGTTAAAGATTGAAGCCTAATAGTAGCAAGTTGTGAATACGAGTTCATGGAATTCTGGCTGCATTGTAATGGGCTGGCCTCAAAGAGCTGGTTCCGTAGAAATTCAGGCGTCGGCGTCGTTGGTTGTGAGCGAAACGTCATCATCTTTACGTGACCAAGAAATCGAGGAAGGTGCAAGTAAAATAAATAATAAAAATTCTAGGTCTGTGTGAGGATCGAACCTGGGCCATTTGCGTGGCAAGCGAGTGTGTACCACACAGAAACGGCTCTGCTTGTGAATACAGTGAAAATAACTTGCTCTGATTGGAAGTGCAGTGAAAGTAACTTTCATGCTTTACAAACCCACACGTCCTGTATAAATGCTTCACAATAGAGCATGAACTATTGCCATAATAATGCATGGTACAAGCGTACATTGTCATCGTGCGTCCGACACATAGTATTATGATAATGGCTTGATAGTTTAAAGATAGTTACCCCCTATAAAAAGCTTAAACGCTGATGCACCCTTAAGGTCATGTAGAGGGTGCATAGCAAGTTAGAAAAGAGTTCATACACAAAGTGTTTGAAGTACGTAGAATATCGCTTTCGGGTTCAACTCTTATAGGCGAAGATTGAGGGTCCCCCAAAAATTTTCATGTAACTTTCAGGCCAACAAGTTGTAGTAATAGGCATCTCTGAAGAGATCCAGATCCTTCTCGGACCTTGTACACCGAGGGCGTCCCTCACAGCACACTCGGTAAACAGTCGTCGTTTCAGTAAATCGATGCCGATACCATTTTCACAATGCGGACTTGTTGGAATGTAATCACGAATTCACTTTGTATCACAAATAAAGTGAAATGCGTGTTTCCGTTTCTTGACGAGCGCAATATCGAAACTTCAGGTCGCAGTCACTTGCTCGAGTAACGTGGTCCGAACAAGAGCGTCACGTGGGACGTCATTCGTAGAGCGGTATCGTTGTTGACTCTGTTTCTGGTAGTACAATGAAGCGGGCAAGATAGTGACGACCGCGAAGCGGCACTGCGTAGAGTACATACCTCCAACCCTCCCTCCGCCCCTGTTATACAAGCCAACCACTGACCCAGGCACCAGCCGCCACTGATCCCTGCAAGATAGAGGTATACTAATGCGACGCCTGACAGAAAAATTCCTTTAATTCGAAATATAGGTTATATATCTACACGTTATATATGATATAACGTGTAGATATATACACGTTATATGTACACGTTATATATCTGCGCAAGTCACGTGACCATCCTACTTGTGACGTCAGTGGAAGTTCATCTGTCGCGGTCTGTTTAATATGAAAATACGTGGCGAGGAACAAGCAAATCAAATGAACACACCCTCGAATCCGCAGGTCGCGGGATCGAATCTTGGCTGCGGCGGCTACATTTTCGATGGAGGCGAAAATGCTGTAGGCACGTGTGCTCAGACACCTCCACTACGGTGTCTGTCATAGTGATATGGCGTGTTTGGGATGTTAAACCCCACATATCAATCAATCAATCAATCAATCAATCAATCAATCGAACACACGCATAGCGCTGCTCCAGTTGCGAAACAGGGAGCTTCAGCGTACAAATGCGCATTGTTCCGTCAATCGCTTATCACAGTCGTTTTGCAAGCGAACACGAACACACACACACAAAAAAAAATGCAATGTTGATAAACTTTTAGCATTCCAAACTTGACGTTTAGTCATTGTCAGTTAATACTTACGCAAACGGCTGTATAGTGAGTGGCAAAATAGGCTTTTACGTTCTCGGTTTTATTTTGTCTCAAGGTCCATGGAGTCGTGCTTGCCACGTGTGGCGGGTGTTATACTTTGTGTAGAGTGCTTGCGAGAGTTGTTTCGTGTGCATACTCGATGTGTTTGTACTCTTTGAGTGCATCGGCCGACGGCGGACATGTTGAGTACCCGTCCTGCGGAGCCTTTGCCCGGGTTCTGTGTTAATTTACATGCACGCAACTTCGAGATTGGCGAGTCTGAAAAGAAACGAGAAAAACAATTAAACGCTTGTGTTATCAACGTTTTAACGTATTCAACGGTTGCTCGAAGACAGGGGCGTAGCAGAAATTTTTGTTCATTGCAAAAGAGGGGGGGGGGGGGGCGTTCTTGATGTCCGGGGGTGGGGGGGCACCCACTTGAAATGTATTTTTCGCTCTGTATGCCATGGCCAAAAAAATTTGGGGCGGGGAACGGGCTCAGTGTGCCACCCCCTGGCTACGCCACTGCTCTCAGACCATGAGAGATTCTGGCTGCTTCCATTCCAAAACCAAATAGCTATGTGCATGCCGGAGCTTGTTGGTAATCTTTGATTCGTGCTTAATTGCAACAATCTTCCTGAATGAGGACGGAAAGAATGTGCCACGCACGAGCGCAAACTTCAAGCACAATTTCTATTGTATAGACACGCATTCAAAATGGCAACACTGCACCTGCGATACTTTGCTACCACAAACCACGACACCGTTGAGTTAGCAATCGTCAGACAACAAGATGGAAGTATCAGATACGCTTACAACTTGAAAGTCGCGCAGAGCAACTCAGCGGTCGCTATGACATACTACCCCATAGGTAACGCAATTCTAATTTAGCCATGAAAGAAGATTGCACGCCAATGCACTAGCAATCTGCATGGCCCATTTGAACAGCTTTTAACTATTTCTTTTGCCGCATTTCTATGCTTTTTGGCAGGCATATGTGTGGAGCTCAGCACACTTTCCCAACTCAGACATTCATTCGCAAGGTCTGCAATGCGTCGTAACGCGGCGCTGTGAACCCCCCCCCCCCCCCCCCCCCTTCCCTTGTCAGATATTATACGAATGCTCTCAGAGTCCGTCGTTCTACTTAAAATGTCTGCTACTGTCACATGATAAAGGACCTAAAGAAACAAGAGCTGCTTTACGTTCTCCAAGGTGCGCTATATGCTGGAAAAATTTAGTTTGAAATGCCCACCTTCGTTAACACAGATCCCGGACGTGAAAGCCGTGACCGAGAATAGCTTCACTGCTAATTAACAAAAACAAGAAAGGCAACCCTGCTCCGCTCTTTCTTACTGCTGGACACTATAGATTAGTGCGAAGCAGGTAGAATTTCGCACTAGCTTTCGAAACGACATTGTGTCAAAAGGGACATTTGTGCGCTGGCTTTCGAAAGGACAGTGTGATACCGAAAAGGTGTGTTCCAAGCAAAAGTGCTACACAAAGAAATTTTACGCTCAAATGTAAGTGCGAGACAGATAGTAAACTTCTCCAAAATTGCGTAAGACTGAAACTGGTGTACCTCAAAAGGATATAGTGAAACATAAATCGTGCACCATGAAATAAGTGTCAACAGAATTCTGTGCGTCGCGAAATAAGTTTAAGACTCAAAATGAGTGCCCAAGAATACGCGTCAAACTAAAAATGCACGCCGAAAGGCAATCGTCGAACCAAAAGCACTGCAGCTCCAGAAAGGTGCCCCTCAACATCACTATCCCATCAAAAATATGTTCTACCGCTTGCTACTTTCGAGGTGCACTCAACTGCTTTAAGAAAATTAAAGAACACCCATTGAACAGCGTGAAGGACGAGTGTACCGTTTAACCGTAGAGCTTTCCGTATCCACCATATCCGTAGCCGCCGTAGCCGAGGGCAAGACCATGTCCGTAGCCACCGTAGCCGAGGGCAAGACCATGTCCGTAGCCACCGTAGCCGAGGGCAAGACCATGTCCGTATCCACCGTAGCCGAGGGCAAGGCCATGTCCGTATCCTCCGTAGCCGAGACCATGGCCGACGGCAACACCGTATCCACCGTGTCCGTAGCCGCCGTAGGCGACGCCGGCCTTGATGCCACCGCCGAAGCGCACCTGCGAATAGTACGTGGGGCTCGTCAGTGACTCCGCAAAATAAAATAAGACAGGGAGTAAACAGGCTTGATGGAGCGAAGGAATCAATAAATTCGCAAGACTAAAACGGAATGAGCTCGGGCAGGGTAGGTTGCGTTGAAGATCATCGAGGAGGCCTTCATCCAGCGGGAGACATTAGACAAGATAATTAAGATTATAATGTACATGAATTTGGTTTCTGTGGCCCCGCCGCGGTGGTCTAGTGGCTAAGGTACTCGGCTGCTGACCCGCAGGTCACGGGATCAAATCCCGGCTGCGGCGGCTGCATTTCCAATGGAGGCGGAAATGTTGTAGGCCCGTGTGCTCAGATTTGGGTGCACGTTAAAGAACCCCAGGTGGTCAAAATTTCCGGAGCTCTCCACTACGGCGTCTCTCATATTCATATGGTGATTTTAGGACGTTAAACCCCACAAATCAATCAATCAATCAATTTGGTTTCTGTAAGTTTTTTTTTTCATTCTTACAGACTTAAATGTCCTCGCTAACTTATGTATGACAAGGACAAAGGTAAAAGAGTCTATTTTGTTGGTTTGTTGTGTGGCAGATGATAACAAGGCCATATTAACATCGCAGAATTTAACATGGCACGATTACGTAGGGTGAGGAAAACGCCAGTAACCAAGCCATCATTCTGAAGAGAAGAAGTGTGAAAAGTTGGGCCACGTGGTGCGAAAGTTTTGGGTTCCAGAGTTAAAAACTCCGTGCCTATCAAACTCCGCTGGAATTAGAGCGTCTTTCCCATCAGCACAGTGTCTCTCTGCCTCCTTCGCTGGCTGGCTTTTCGCTGACAAGTTTTTCGCTTGTAATCTTAGAAATTGCGAAAAGTGTGGGCGAAATCGAAGTATATACTGCATTAGGCAACTTTCTGAACTTCACCTTAACACGCCCAGGAACTCGTTATTAGCTAGGTATAGAGCCTAGTACTTCGAAGTTATATCTAATAGCTGTTCTGTTCGATACATGCTACATATGAAATGCCCAGAACAGCTGAAAATGCTTGCAAATGCTTGAGCGAATGAAAAGGCTTGAGCTTGAGGCTTTGCTGAGGTACGCTTAAAGGTCCAGGAGCAATAACATTGCTTGAGTTAACATTGTGTCTTTTCGCAAAATCAAGAGACTTGAAAATGCTTCGCGCCTACATTGATCACCGAAAAACGTTTGTAAGGTCGCCAGCTTTCACAAAACTCAAAGCATTTGCGCTGTGCTGTCAAGGTGGAAGACAGTGAAAGTGAGACAGAGGTGGGTCTGAATATATATATAATCATTATTGACTGTACTGAGTGATCGTAACAGGACATACATTCAAAAGTACCAGCATTTCCTCTGCGAATTACACATATTATATCATTTAGGGCTGCCACTGGCGGTCTCAAAATGAAATCCTCCAGTATACCGGAAATCTCGTTCTTCCGAATGTGCGAAAAAAAGCTCCAAGTTCATCGCTTGTGGAAGTGGTCCGCTCCTTGGGGCAAACTTGTGGGCGTCCGTCGGTTTTGTAATAGAAACTTGTGCACGTTTAGGTCTTTCTTACGAGCGAAAATGCTGAGTTAGTCGAGTTGGTTTATCGGCCGAAAGTTGTTGTACTAGCGGTATTTGTAGACAAACTAGGTTCGGCTGAACACAGCCATATAATGTTAGACTCTAGAAGATCCCAAACGCTTTAGATATCAGTAAATACAGGCATGACGACTACTGTTGCACCAAGCGGTATTTCTAGACTAACTAGGTCCGGCAGAACCCGGCCATATAATGTTCGGCTCTAGAAGATCCCAAACGCTTCAGATATTAGTAAATACAGGCACGACGACTCACCTGGAGGTTGTAAGCCTGGGGCAGGTATGCGCGTCCGGCGTATCCACCGTATCCGACGGATCCGATAGCCGGTCCGTAGACGCTAGCGGCGTAGGCCGACGGTGCGGTGAATCCTCCAGCTGCGGCATAGGACGCGAGGCCCAGAAGAACGGCGGCGAACTGCGGGAGGCAGGAGCTGCACTCAGTGACAGTTACGCGAGCTCCCAAAAGTCACCGTTCATCCGTTTTAGTCACCCATTCCTGCTGTGTGAATTACGTGGACCAAGGGTTTCCACAGCCGGGGGCAGGGGTGAAGTGGTCACACGCGCCCCCTAAATGTTTGCGCACCCTCCCCCTTCTGCCACTCCCAAGAACAAATATTGCCAAAACATCTCATGAGCTTTCCTCCGCATCCCTGCTTCCTTCCGCCCCCCCCCCCCCCCGCCCCCCTGGATTGCAGCAGAAAACCTTGCGTTGCATCTGACTGGGATGCGATTTCACCAGACTAGAGACTCTGTGAAACTCTTCCGTTCATGGAAACTCTTAGAAACACATACTATAGATTTCTACTGAAAAAAAAGTGACATAGCTTTGCCTGTTTCTTTAAAAGGGCATGCATAGGAAGGTTTGTAAGTAGAACGTGCAGTGTCGATAACTTTTTTCCTCCGTGCATGCGTTATCAAAAGTTTCTGTTGTGATCACCTTGCCGTAATAATAAAAAAATTTAGGCCTCCTGCCTATTCTAGCTTTCAGCCTAGCTACAGAAAAAGAGAACAATGTTATCCCGAGAATCTCTGGTGTTTCTCTTAGCGAATCTTTTGATGGTGATGACCAGAAATGCTGGTACCAAAAAACACGTTTGTGATGTTGACGGGTCATTGCTTGAAGCTATCCATTGTCATGGTTTCCCCGAACTGTAGTGTTCCCTAACCGTCTTTACTGACTTTCTTGCGCCATAAACTGTGCTAAATTCGTAGCAGTGAAATTGGTGTTGTAGCTTAGCTTTGACAGTCAACGAGCATGAATACATGACTGTCAATGCCATGCCGTGCTCTTCTCATATGAACTGTTTATAAAGTTTGGGCATAGCCATACAGTCCACCGCAAACCTTTTTGATAGATCCATCGAAACAATTTTTACACTTCACTGTCTCCCAATCTGCTCCTAATCATCAATCTCAATCGCACTACTTGCTTTTTCGAGAGGTCGACGAACGATTGTCTAATCATCATATATTTTCTGAATTTAAAGGTTAAACGCTACGACATCAGATTTCACGCAAACTGATTTCACTTCTCCTAAGCTACATATTTCTTGAGCAGTGCAACACTACATAGTCAAGTAACTAAAGAAAGATCCTAGCTACAGCTCATGCGGAATTGTTAAGCAGTTTATCACGCGCTCAAATTTAGGCGACCGTGAGTCACTGATATTGGGTTGCATCCGGTTCACTGAGAACACCCACAGATTACTTTTGCATCTCATCTTGTATACGTAAAGCTGACGATCACGCTTTTTTAAAAACTCTCTTCACAACAGCTTGCCTCTGCTTGCAACGCGAAATGTGTCCACCGTTATTCTCATCCAAAGCTCACTTCCAAGCCAAGCAAAGACCATCGAGGCAACCCATACGCACAACCTGGGGGAGAAAGAAAGGCCTCCTTTTGGAATATCGGATCAGTCGGCAAGACTGAACACGACGCCCGCGCATTCACTCTCTTCAATTCGATGTGCGATAACACTTAAACGCTAATCAAGACCACCCCGGGATAGCCTTGAGGCTTACGGCACAATAAAAAACTAACAACAAACGACCTCGCGCATTTAAAAGCAACAACCTTGCGGGTGAGAAAGCCGGGCCACGCAGTTACCAGAGTCCAGCCGTGAATCAATGGGACTTAAGCGGTCCGGCGCTTGTACAAGCCTTACTCTGCTTCCTGTCTCCGCTCGGGAAGGTATTAAGAGCGCCATTATGGAGGCACGGTAGATGCTGGAATTCGCAAGCGCACGTGGGCATACGCCAAGGTCCGCATTGCGGTAATGGCTGGAGCTGCTTTACTGGAAATGTATAAGAATCTTTGGTGAACCGAGATACCGGAACGATAGAAGAAGCATCGAGGGCTCTCATTGTGCTTTTTTTTTTCGAGATAAAAAAAAAGAAGAAGAAAAGTTGCGTCAGAAGCTTCCGAAACTCCACGAGTACTTGGTGTGTTCCGATTTGTTCGAAATGCTAAGCTCGACTTCGGCCTTCCTTCTATGGTTACGCAGATATAAGCCAGACCAATAAAAAAATAAAATATGAAATCAGGGTCCCTTGCTACTTCTGGAAGGTACGGCGATAACATGCAGGCAACCGCAAACGACAAAGGAACAAAAACGGGCTTCAATTCGCTCGTTATCGTACGCAACACTGAGCCAAGTCGGCGATGCTTAAAAGTGCTGCAATTCATTGTGCAGATGAACAGGAGTTGAGGCAGAGACGACAGCGAGGATGACAGTTCCTCATCAGTATTTGTTTTTCTTATAGCTGACATAGTCACAGCGTCATTTTTAAGAAAAAAAAATGCAGTACAAATGATTACCGGGTTTCGTGTCGTGCAGAATGTGGGGCTGCTTGAGTGCAAATAAGGCTAGAAACATCTGCCGCTCGTACGAGCCCATTGGGTCAGATTTTGCGGCTTCTTTTCGGCCGTGGTACCGTCACTTAGATACTTGCATAAGGCGTGCCATGTAATCTCATTTAAACACAAAGCTAGAGACAGCTTTTTACCAGATAGATTCAGAAATGCTAAAAATTAGCAGTGACGGCCTAAGCAACGTCTCTCACGACTGTAGTACCTTAAAACATCGTTTGTCACGTGTTCGCGTATATTATAAATGTGTGGCCTCATATCTTAAAAGAGTTCAATGTATGCTGCAGGCGCCGCAACGTATATATGCTCATATCTATAAAATGCGAAACTGCAGTTTAAGCTTCCTGGTAGATGTGTTTCTTGACCATAGTTAGAATTCCCGACCTGCCATATAGAGAAAGGAGACGGAAGAACATGAAGCAGAAATAAAAAAAAAGCGGTCAACTCCTGCTAACATGATCACAGCTCAGTGTCGGAAGGATCAACACGTTCCTTGTGATGATGACGGCATCGGCACCAATCCTACGACGCACCTTAAAGCATTCAGAAATGCTGACAAGCTATCAGCCACTTTCACAAGTTGGCGACCAATGGAACGAGAGTGCGTAGTATGGGTTGAAGCACTTCACATTTTCAAATTGTTAACGTTCACCGTGGCCTCGATGACGCCTCATACATATGGTTATGAAGTCATTCATTACATTGTAAAAATGGAACAAGCTATCAAGAACTGCTACGAGGGGGCGTACGATGGCACAGGAGGCCACGGGCTAAGTCAGATCCCTTGACAGTGGTGCAACGACAAAGACTTAGACGTGACAATAATGGCGGTATAGACAAGAGAAACACACGACATCCTTCGGGACATTTAGCAAATGAAACAAGCAGTTAATTGTCTATCGCCACAAGAGGGGCTAGATGGCACAAGAGGCCATGGTACATGTCCAACCACATCGCGTCAAGTGACAGTGTTGTAACGAGAGTGACGTTGATGGGGGCGTTGATGACGTCACCTCACGAGACTTATCACGTGCTATGACATCATTCGTGACCTTTAACAAATGAAACAAGCCGTCAACTTCTGCGTCGAAATGGCGTGCGATGCCGGAAAGGGTAATGGGACAGGATGAATCACGGGACGGCATAGCAACCATGATGACGTCACGCCTGGCGATGGTGACGTCACGAAAATTGGGGACCTACGACGTCATTCACGGCCTTTTGCCACGGTCACGCGTGACTGGAAACTTATTCGAAATGTCCTAGAATCATCTCGCGCGAGGCCAATCCAAGGAACAGCGCGGACGCCGTACGGGAGGGATGGTCACGAATCTCGAAGTGAAAGGGTTGCACGTGCTCGCGTAGAGCACGTGTATGCGGTATACAGACCAGAGCGTTCATGGCGGCTGCAGTCGACGGACTTGGGTGTGTGCTGCGATAACAAACCGAGAACGGGCAGTAATTGTTCTCCTGGCAGGCCCTGGTTTTTATACAGGGTGGGGTGCAAGGAGAAGGTGGCCCCCGAGGCCTAGCCGCGAGACCAAGCAACCCCTCTCGTTTACCGGTCGGCCAGCCAGCCTCACGCCGGTCGGCTCGTCGCGGGTCCTGTCAGTAGTGCGGCCGGTTTCGCCGTTTTAGCGGAGCAAGGCCGCCCCCTGTACGCGCGCCCACCCTCGCTGGGCGCGGTTTTTTGTCCGCTCGGCGATCACCCTTCGGGCGAAGGACCCCCATCGCTCTGCTGGCCTACAGCCGAAGCGCGCGCGGTGTCCGGTCTGCCGGCCGTCCCTAGGTATTGCGTACTACCCCTCGCGCGGAGCGGCAGTATGCGGCATTCTCGGAACGCCGTAGATTGTAATCTATAGACGCATGCCACCTGCGGTGGGGCCGGATTGGCGGGTCACCAGGGCATTGAAAATGTGCCAGTACAGTGTTATTTCAATATGTTTATGAATTGATATTCACTTGCGCATTTATTCCTACGTTATTTCGCTCACTTCTATTACTAACATCCAGCTTATTGCATGCCAAAAGCCACGGCGTGATTGTGAAAGATGCCTTAGTGGGACACGCCAGATTAATATTTGTCACATGGGAGCCTTTAATGTACGTGCAGATAATAGATGCGAAGCCGCTCTTTGACTAGCTTGTGTAACGCTGTCCGTCCATGTCTCCGTGCCAACGTACCGCACCACGCTCCCCTCACCGCAGTGCGATGCCAAGAAGGTCAAGCCTCAACTGCGCGTTGACGTCACTCTATCCCTAACCTGCAGCAGCTGCTGTCTCCTCCGCAAGCTCGCAACACACTTCTCTCTCGCTTCACTCTCTCCACCGCCCGCAACGCTCACCCGCACGTCGATTGGAAACAACAGACAGACATAGTTGCGCGTCCACAGCAGCCGTAGAGACGCGGCCTGCTACTGCAAATGGCTAGCAGGCTGCGTCTGTACAGCTGCTGTGGACGCGTGACTAAATTTGTCTACTCTTTCCGGCTAGATTACATGCGATAAAATTTACACGAAACTGAACTCACCTCCCGTGTCTTTGCATTCCACACAAACATTTACTCTGGTAAACGCTACACCGGGTTTCGCTTCAAACCGTTATTCCAGCACCGGCGTCAACGCCAGTTTCAACGGGGCAACGCCGGCGCACCGCTGCTGCTTAGTATCTCATCGGGGTTTTTTTTTTTCGGGGAGATGGTCCATAATTTTTTTCTTGCATTACATTTCTATACAAGTGATCCCACCACTTCTAAGTATTGAACCGTCGACCTCGTGCTTAGCAGAGCCGCACCTTAGCTTGTAAGCTACCACGGCAGCCATTTATTTATTTACCTATTTACTTCTGCTCTCACTCGTTCAATCGAAATGCTAAAGTACCGAGTTTCATCCCACCAAAGAAAAAGAAAAATGATGTTTTTTTTTTACCTACAGACGTCTTGTCAGTCTCTCAAATTCAGGAATATCTTTTATTCGCTTCTCTTATACATTGCCATAGGTTTGCGCAATTTCATTCGCCTAAAGGGACTTACAACCGATTTTTATCGATCCACATTTTTATTGCGCAACATGAAGCATGCACAGCCTTCGCAGTGTTTTCAGCTACAGCGGTTCATTGGAAAATTCGGTGGTTATTTTATAAACAGTATTTTTTTTACCTCAAAAACAAAAAAAATGCACGAAAGCGTCCTCCAGCAACTATGTGAAACAATATCGATCTCTATAGCCCCATTGTGTTCTAGATTCTGAATTCACAAGAGTGAGTGACACTGTGGTTAACCACCATGACATTGACATCTTAAACCGTTGTTTCTCTTTTTTTTCTTCAAGTATAAAAAGCAGGTAGAATAAGTTGTCTGAACATTCGCCAACACACCAGGTTGCTCTACAAGCAGTGCGAGACTTGTGGCCTCCGCGATTTGTTCCCGCAACGCGCCGCCGCACGCGGAGGCCACGAAGTGCTCTTGCACCTTTCGAACTCGTCGACAGGTACCGATAGGCCCTAAGCAAAACGCCCGTTGATGTTTCTGCTTATGCGTGCCGGGCAATACGTATAGCGATGACGTCGCCACTGTTGTTCTTAGTATAAACGAAGGTATATTTACTCGTTTGAGGTTAGAAAATCATATATTAAAAAGTGTACTGCCTCTCAATGGTATTATAGAGACAATCAATGATGAGCACAAGCAAATTATCACGGGATCTCCATCAAATACATTTTTATTTTTATTTTTTGCAGCTTGAGGCACCAAAAGCAATCTTGAGGGACGCATTGAAAGTACAAATCTACCTTTAACGAGAGAAACAGGGATCGTTTTACAGAATACAATAGACACTCTTTTCATTATTGGTGTCAATTAAGTTTGTTCTAATGGATGCCTGTCCCTGTAAGGTTAAGTAATAAAAGTTTATCAAAAAAATAAAAGTTTATCAAAAAAATAAAAGTTTATCCAATCCAATCCTGTAAGGTTAAGTGCAATTTACACATTCTACAGAGGCAGCCAATTTCTCAAACCAAATAAAACGAAAGTCAGAAGAAAAGAATAACGCGTCAAAACACGGCTCTAAACACCAAAGCTTATACTTTGATTCCTGCTTCACTCAATGATGCTGGTTTGATCCCCAGCGACGGCAGTCACATTTCGTTAAGCGCGATATGCGAGAACGTTAAGAAAAACAGATTTATATGCATTTTTAAAGCCATAAATATCCGAATTAATCCCGAGTCCTACACTGTACGACGCGCCTCACCACCGTATACCGTCGGTTCGCACGGAACGCCCAAGATAGTGTTAATTAGTAATACGACTGGTTATGCCACGCATGAGGTTGAGTTACCGTTGCGAAGTTCATGAAGGCCACTTGAGCAACGGAATTTCATGCGATGTTAACCGCCCGGTCGAATCAAGTGTTACTCGAACGAAAGCGCGATGTCTGCCACGGTAAGTCCTCCCAACGCAGTGCCCTTTATATAGCAGTCGAAGTGCAAGAGTGCGTCGTGTGACGCCATTTGATCCGCTGCCTGCCTCACCACGGCGGTAATATGTGACCAAGCCGAATAATGACGTGGTGTGCATAGCATTTGCAAAGCCAAGTTAAACACACTTCTCGCTCACGGTGGCTAGGTTTACACAGAGTTAAACCTCAATCGGTTTTATTTTTTCTTCGCTTGCTTCTTTTGAGTATGCCCTGCTTTTCGCACTTCGTGATGTCCTAGGCACCATGCGGAGAAGACTAAAAAAGAGCCTCAAAGGGCGTTAAGGGCGTTGGGAAACGAAACAGCAGCTGGCGCGGTAATATCTGGGTGTTTCGCGCCGAGAGACTTACGAGACATCGAAAGGGTGCCGCGCGATGACCGCATTTATAGACGTGACCGAGGCGTCGGGAAAGCTCTATACGAACGCTCGTCGGGCGTGACTCGCGCCTAATCACTTCCGATACCCGACTTCGAGGAATGTAAATCAACTGTCTGCCTAATGACCGAGTGAGAATAGAACGGAATGGGTCAGCCGACAGGGCGAATTGAATGGAGCACGCTGCAAGTAATACTTATTTCTTTATTTTCAATACTTTGAGCCCTATCGTGTTGTTGCAGGGTGGGACGAGTTTACAATACAAAAATAATACATGCAAACGGCTTAAAAATATACAAATATCATACCTTATATGCAATGGCCGTAGGATATTCTGCTTACATTCTATCCACGCCTATACAAAGAAAAATGTAGGGCGAAAATAACAGCCATTCCCCTAAAGCGTGGACTAAGTTATGCATTACGATTACGAGAATTTCGGCGAGCATGGAGGCAGGAAAATGAAAGCGCCGAAAATCAAAATGAAATGGTCGAGAATGCGAAACCAATATTATGGTTATCCTGCATATACTATATCAGATCTTCAGGCTTGTTGATCAGGAATGAATCACTAATTCAAAGCACGTTAACCTTTTTTGTCAGAAAGCGATTGACGCTTTTTTTTTGCCCTGATTCTTTTTCATTAGGCAATCGCCCTAAGCGCAATGGTCGGTCTATTTGTGAGTCTGCCACACACACACACACACAAAAAAAAAAATACCCAGTGCCTCCCGTTTTCCTTTAGCTATTTCTTTTGGCAAATCATCAAGCGCATAATTTTACATAGCTTTAACATATCCCCATTGGCTATAGCCACACTTCTCTTAACAAACACAAAGTTCTTCATAACAGCATGTCCAGCCTCATCCTCATAAAGTTCGCTTAGAAGCACAACAAAAACACTGTCCTCATCCGCTTGCACAAACAAGCTTAAGACCACTGTCCAGAAGGCATCCTATACGGATCGTGAGGTTTCCGGTGTCGTGAAATGTTTTTAAGGGCAGGGGCCTGAAGCTTGTGCAAGCATGTTGCGCATGCATTGACGAGAAGTGGGTTTATATTAGCCTGTTTCCTCAAGGAAGAAACAGTTGCAAGTGAGTGACAGTCTCGTATGCGTGTTTTACTCCTTTGTGTGGTCGTGAGTTTGGAGCGAAATTGACCATTTTATTTCATCCAGGAGTGTTTTCACTCGACAGTGGACAGTTGCCTCACCGTGCCACGCAATGAAAGGAGACATAGTCTGCAAACCGTGCAAAAAAAAAAAACAATCACGTGACCACGCCCTGATGATAGCGCCTTTGCACCATTATAAACAATGACATTTTTTTCTTTCCTCTCATAGACGCAGGTCCCGCGCATGTTCGTTTGAGATTGTTAGCATGTATATGAATATTTATGTCGCCTACATTTACGACACTGCAATCCCAAAATGTTTTGGTTGCCTATTTACGGTACTTTAAATTGTTTTTAATGCCTATAAATCCGGCCTCTAATTAATAGTGACGCCGTCATGAATGTTCGGAAATGCGGACCACATGCCTGGGTACTCTATAGTGTGCACCTAAATTTAGGCATCCGGGCCTCTAGCCCTTCGATTCTATCGAAATGCGGTTGTCGCGGCTAAGATTCAGTCTCCCCAACCTTCAGGCTACTAGTCGAACGCCATGCATAACCACACTGCCTTTTTAGAGGATTAACGAAAATAGGTTTATTTGGTTTACTATAACCGATAATCCACAGTACCACTACGTTTTGTACGAAGCTTTTGTTATAATCCCTACTTTTGCACTTCTAAGCATAAACCTCTCCTCTGTGTGCAGCGCACGTCATACATCAAAAAGCCGGAACCAAAAGCTCGCTGCTAATGTAAGAGCAAGCATTTTTCGCTCCCCCCCCCCCCCCCACCACTTGAGAGGCAATTAGTCCGTTCTTTTCTTTTGTCTACGCCAGCTGGAGATCGGCACCTTCTATCAGTGGCTGCGACCGGACAGCTTTCTTCACCACACCGTCACCTTCCAGCAAGAAAGCAACGAAACAAAGACCCTCTCCACGTAGTGCCACCAAAACGAGTTCGAAATAAAAACAAATACGAAAACGCACTCAACATTTATGCACGGCGCCTTTAATCGGCTGGTTTTTTACTGCGTGCCATCGAACAACGCCTCCGCGCCCGACTAGACCTTGACAAGGCGTGGAGCAGGCTGAGATGCCGGGACAAGATACATAGTAGGGCCAGCCGCCTCAAGGTAGTTAAGGCGAAGGCCTCATTATGTTCCATGAGTCAAGAAGCCTTTGAGTTTCGGCGAAACCAGATGACACATCGAGAGACCGGTGCATGGCGTCAACACGAATGATGAATACAATAAACTCGGTCGTAAGTCGTGATACTCAAATGTGTGTGCGCTGTTCGCCGTACCAAAACTCCCATTATCTCAATGTAACTTGCCCCCAACAATGATATCTCACTTTCACGCTGACGTCACAGATGCTCCGGAATTTGTGACGTCATAGTGGCACTGTTGGGATGGCGTGATGAAGTGACAACATGACACCCCATAATGACGCCTTCGTACGAGATTGTTTGGTTCAATTAAGGCGGGTGATCACTAAAGTTGTGCAAAACCAAGCGAGATGAAGACATCCTGGAGTGCCTCAGATCCCGGAGTCAGTGCTTTATTTTTCTGGAGTGTCGGGGGAGGGGCGTTTGATTACAATAGAAAAGAGAGTTTAAGCACGCCCTTCCCCCCCCCCCCCCCTAACTGTCTTAGCCCCTGAATATACATCTCATTCTGTTAACAAGTATATCCACAAGCTACGCAGACCTAACTGGCCGGAAGGTTGCTTTCTTTGTTTCGTTGTTCTTGTTATTTTTTTATAAGGCACTCAATGAAGGCACAATTTTTTGGCATGTAACTTTGGAAACGCGATTTCAGTGTATAAATGGGGGTTTAACGGCTCCAAACCACGATATGATTATGAGAGACGCCGCAGCGGAAGTGAAAATCGGAGAGTGTGGTGTAGCAACGCCAGTCCGAGAGAGTTTGGCCGTTGACCACGATTATCGAGAGCGTCGGTGGCTGCCCTTCAACGGTCAAGGGACAAGAGGGCGAGGAAAGCATCCCAAGAACGCATATCGCAGATCGTGCGCGCTCTCAAGGCCGTGTCAATTTAGCGTGACGCAACTCCCCGTGTCTGGGTTGCGCGCTGTTTTATTTTATTTTATAGCACCGTTTCACATAGACACACCCGCGTCGACTACATCTCCATCGCGACGACTACCGCCTACGATGATGATTTAACCTTTGTGGTAGCTGAAGTTGTCAACATATACCTGGACACAGAATATCACGAATCACGCGCAAAGATGACATTCAATCAGTGACGGCACTCATTGCACTCAGTGACAATGCAATGAGTGTCACTCAGTGTCATTGAGTGTCAATGTCAATGAATGTCAATGAGTGTCACTGAGTGCACTCATTGACACTCATTGACATTGAGACATTGCACTCATTGTCGTTGACATTGACATTGGACTCATTGACACTGAGTGCAATGAGTGCAATGGCACTCATTGCACTCAGTGACAGCTCTGCTGGCTGTCACACCACTGATTTTGATTGCACTCTCACCGTACAGCTACCACCAGCATCTGACCACCGGTGTCTGTTTAATCATCGATCATGGACGTTAGTCGTTGACATGTACATTGCGAGTGTTCCCGTTAAACAGTGCTGTAGCTATCAAACACCGATTGACCTTGTGCAAGTTTTATTGTATCGATGCACAGGAATGATTCAACTACTTCTGTAAGGACAAGTTTTACTTTCGTGTTGTGCCGATTCTTACAACGGAGGGACCAACCATGTTTTATTCAATCATTTGCGCCTTCCCGAAAGGTGTCTTGCGAAGCCTTGACTTAAACTGAAGAATGTGTCACAGTTTACGGCGGGATGCTACATCATTCATGCTGAAAGCACCAATTGGTCTGTTTTCTTTGGCTACTCGTATGAAAAGATGCTAGGAAGATGTAATGAGCGTGGAACTGTACTTGCTACCGTGTATTATCTTGACCCACATTCATATTCTTAATGTTTACAACTTCGACGCATCGTTAAAATTCAACTCTATATATTCATGGATTCCGTCCTTGTTTCTCAAAGCACCCCGTCGCCAAAGTGGAAGCGATTTGAATCTGCTTTGTCGGAGTTATTCTTTCCGCCAGAGGTCGCAATATCAATATACCGGATGTTTTTTTTTTTTCAAAAAAGAGTACCGTTTGTTACAGACAGTGAAACTGCCTTATCCCGGAATATTTTTTCACACTGCTTAGCTTGATCAGAATGCATGGCATTGCCTGTTCCTGTCACTTTTTTTTCTCGAAATCACTTTGCCTTGAGTTTCCAGAACTTATCCAAAGAATCCTACCAGAGCACATCCGCGTGTTTTTTGTAACGTCACGTCTTTTCTGCAATAGCCCCGAATTCGCAAAATGTACGGGGCCACCGCAAGAAAAAAATATATATGCGAGAAAAACAAAAATATCGGAACAAGAAACACCTTTACCTCTCTTTGATCACTTGCAAGGCAATGGTCTATAAAAAATATAAAAACGATCAATAAAAACTATTGCGATCCCGTACAGTTTTCTGCATGAAACCTTGATTAAACATAATTTTTTTCAGTTTGCTATTAATCTGTCACAAACTAAGCTGAAGTTGTAAACAGGTTTATGGTAACTGCGTGGTTGATGGGGGTTGGACTTAATTCTACGACACACAGGGTGAATTTGATTCGATTCTTGAAACCACACTTTGACGATTTCGGAAAGTCTGGGTGCCCCCTCCCCCCACCCCCCGCTATTGCATGCCACCCTTCCCACTTACCTAGTAAAGTGATCCTGACGCCATGCCTGAATCATATTAGCCCGATGTCGCTAAATAGCTTGTTTGTTATTGATTGTGAGCGAAAAAAGAAGGGGGGGGGGGTATCCTTGATCTTCGCCTTCGAGAGTTGAAAGAGATAGCGATATCATGTCCCTAGTGCGTACTTCAACCGCTTGGTGCATACTTTTCATTGTACGACGTCACTCGAGTAGTTTCAATGGATTACTACAATGTAATAGATAAAATCGAAAGTGGCTCGTGTCGGTGAAGCTTTCGCATTTGGCTGCTTTTTGTCTCTGTATGATGAGTAGCATGCTTCAATGGTTAGCATACTTGATTGCCACGCCGAATGCTTGGGTTGGGCAATGGGTACCCTGCTGGAGTAATGGCTTGCATGCTTCGAACCATGATCTAGTTATGTGCGTGAAACGTTTTAGAACTTGCTATGCACCCACCACGTGGTCTTAAAGGGGTACCTACGGTAACGTGTGTGCCTATTGTAATGGGTGGCCGGCTTTAAACCGCGAAGTCATTGTAATAATTCCATGTTCTCACATATAATAGAAATGTAAAAGTTTGTAAGACGTAATATTACTGCGATATTACATATTGTAATGTGTATCCCGTATACATGACGCGCGTGTTTGTAAAGTATTAACGTTATTTACACCGCATTTTCAAGCGGGGAAAGTCAACTCCATTTCAAATCAAGCGCGTGGCTTCGTGATATTAAACCTGCTTGCCACGCAAACGGCCTCGTTTTCATCCTCACTCAGTCCAGGAATTTCTTACACTTTACTTTATTCGCATTTTTCTAGATTTTTTGATCACGCACAAGATAATTTTTCTCTCAAAGCAGTCGACGCCGACACTGGAATTTCTGTGAAACGAGCTCTTTAAAGGCCAACTCTGGCGATTCTTCGAGGTCAGTGGATCTCAATTAAATTCTCTGGTACGTTCATTCGCACGTTTGCTCCATTCATGCCAAATTGCATGCTTGAGAGTATCGCAGATTCTTTTCAAATGAATTTTATAGCTTGCCTCGAAACGCTCACCTCGCTTGCCAGAATCAATGGCAACATTGTGTGTGTGACGTTGAGTTTTGCCTGGCAAAAGTGACGAACTGATGTGCCACTGCAGCGTCTACTTGTCTGCTGTCTAATGTGTGTGCTTGGCCGGCGCTTCCTTGGTTGAGCGTGCGATTTACTTTACTGTGTTGGTGGACGTGCGATAGATGCCAAGTGGTGTTGCGTTGTGAGCCACACACGATTCGCCATATATTCACCATAACAGCGTAAGCGTTTTACCCGATCGCCACGGAAGGGGTAAGCAGGTAGTGTCATCTGGCGGGCAATATGCGCGATCAGGAAGGTTCCGGCCCTGTGGTTCCGGCAGAGTTACGCAAATTTTTACGTCTCACGTAGAAGCGCGCTCAGGTGGGTTTCGGTAATGCGGTTTTTTGGTGATTAAAGCTTTTTTAAATTTTTGAGGATTTCAGTTATCAAGCGCATGGGAATAGCTTCTAAGGAACATAAAAGCACCATTATCCTGACATGGTCAAAATATCACGGGAGTTGGCCTTTACCGCTGCCGTGTTAAAATTGTTCGCGAGTGAAAAGTTCCAAAATATGATAAAAAAAAACAAGGAGTGAAAATATTCTGTTTGAGTGGCAGTCGATTCCAGGCCTTCCTCGTGGCAAGTATGGTTTATGGCACAGAGCATGCCAGTGAAGGAAACCGTCTTTAAAAAAATTATACAAATGTGGTAGTTTGACGAGTCCTTATAAATCTAGCTGGCAACGTTGCCTCGAAGAAGTGTGCAACTTCACCAGGTGGCAGAACATTTGAAGTGAGCAAGGAGGTAGTGATTTGAAAATGCACCCCCCCCCCCACCCCCCAAAAAAAGGCATGAGTAGTCGTCATTAGCAGAAATAACAGCATCAACAAAGTTTGCGGCAGCGTAGGTGTGAATCTTGCGGAACACGTGCATGTGTTATCCATGTGTTGAGCCAATTCGCAAATGAATGAGTTATTGCGTAGGGACACTTCGCATCTGTACTTGCCACATGCATTCTAAGATCGATTGACGGCCAATTTATCACGCGGAGACGTTCGCTTCCTTGCAGCTTGGTTCAGGCATCCACCGAGAACCGATTGATTGATATGTGGGATTTAACGTCCCAAAACTCCCACATGATTATGAGAGACGCTGTAATTGAAGACTCCGGAAATTTCTACCACCTGGAGTTGTTTAACGTGCACGCAAATGGGAGCGAATGTGGAACCGAATCCAGATTCATCATGGGATGTTGGCAGATTTTTTTTTTTTTTTCGAGAATAAGAGGGCGGGGGCAGCTCCTTGATTTCTGGGGATGGTTGGCCCGTCTTTCAATTCGTCTTTCGCTTTACGTGTCATAGCGAAAAAAACAAAAAAAAAAATCGAAGGGGGAGGCACGAACCCGGTGTGCCGCTTTTACCCTTTTTTGTGTTTCGCTATTCGTTGTTACACCGTCGACGCCCTAAAAAGTGAGTAGAGATGTTCCGGCGAAAAGAACCGCTCTCCGCGCGAAATTCTCTACGGTGTCGTTGAACGCGGCCGAACAACAACAACAACAAGACAAAGGCGAGCGAAACGCGTAGGGCCGAGCGTTGACCACGCGAGCTTCCCGGCGTACGTGACGAGAAGACTATTTCCTGCTTCGGGCATTTCTCGGTCTTTTCTTCAATCGGTCTTGTTTTACTTCACTGCTTTTGCATGCGAGCATTCGAATATGGCTTCCGGCATTCCTCCTTTTTACGAGCTCAAGATTATTGCAGGTCGAATTGGGGTCATTGGATTTCGCTTCAAAACGATAGGCATCTCGCCTCAGAGTAGGAAATCGGAAAAAAAAGGCGGGAATCTGCGCTGGTGGAGCACAACTGACGCGCAGAGGTTCTCCAAGAAGAAAGCACCAAGAAACAGGAACGCTGAAAAATGATGTGGGAGGTGCTGCCACTTAGCGGTGATCCCTGTCAACGCAAAAGTGGTTTCAGCGGAGAGCAGTGATAGAGGAACCCGCTAGATGTCGCCAGCAAACCTGGGTTGCGTTTTTTTCTTCAAGATCACTTATTGCATTTTGCAGCAAAACTGGCTGATTATAATAGCTTCAATGTTCACATGCGACTTCCCACAGTACAACACATGACAGTTAGTTACATGTATAAAAATAATCGAGCAGAAAAATGACACTTTCATTGATGCGCTCAATAACACAATAATTTAAGTATTTTTGTTGTACGAATGCCTTTATGAATGGGTCATGTTTGTGCTCGGTAATTAGCATTGAGCTCGTCTATGCCGTGTTGCTTAAAAGTGCACCGTTATAGGGTATGTAATGCAAAAGAGAAAGAACAAGAAAAAGAAGGATAAATGTAATGTGGGGAAGCTTAGATTTATTGTGAACACTAGAATGGGTAAGGGGAAGAAAAGTGAGAGTTTTTGGAACTAGTGAATCGCAAATATTTGCGTGTGAAAGACAGCTTCGTACACCAGTATGCCTCATAATCCAGCATTTTAAGCTAGAAATATAGTGGCTAGATACCCAAGCGCGCCACCTTCAAACAGTGACACCTATTATGAAATTACAACACTAGCTGCCTATCATCATCATCATCATCATCATAATCATCATCATCATCAGCATGACTACGTCCACTGCAGGACAAAGACCTCTCCCATGTTCCGCCAGTTAACCCGGTCCTGTGCCTACTGCTGCCAATTTATACGCGCAAGCTTCTTAATCTCATCTGCCCACCTAACCTTCTGTCTCCCCCTAACCCGCTTGCCTTCTCTTGGAATCCAGTTAGTTACCCCTAACGACCAGCGGTTATCCTGTCTACGCGCTACATGCCCGGCCTATGTCCATTTCTTCTTCTTGGTTTCACTTATGATATCCTTAACCCCCGTTTGTTCCCTAATCCACTCTGCTCTCTTCTTGTCTCTTAAGGTTACACCTACCATTTTTCTTTCCATTGCTCGCTGCGTCGTCCTCAATTTAAGCTGAACCCTCTTTGTAAGTCTCCAGGTTTCTGCTCCGTAGCTAAGTACCGGCAAGATACAGCTGTTATATACCTTCCTCTTGAGGGATAGCGGCAATCTACCTGTCATAATTTGAGAATGCTTGCCAAATGTGCTCCACCCCATTCTTATTCTTCTAGTTACTTCAATCTCGTGGTTCGGCTCCGCGGTTATTACCTTCCCTAAGTATACATAGTCTTTTACAACTTGAAGTGCACTATTACCTGTCTCGAAGCGCTGCTCTTTTCCGAGGTTGTTGTACATTACTTTCGTTTTCTGCAGATTAATTTTAAGACCTACCTTTCTGCTCTCCTTATCGAACTCCGTAAAAATGAGTTGCAATTCACCCCCTGAGTTACTCCGCGATGCAATGTCATCGGCGAAGCGCAGGTTACTAAGGTACTCTTCATTAACTCTTATCCATAACTGTTCCCATTCTAGGCTTCTGAAAACCTCCTGTAAGCACGCGGCAAATAGAATTGGGGAGATTGTGTCCCCCTGCCTTACACCCTTCTTGATTGGTATTCTGTTGCTTTCTTTATGAAGCACTATGGTAGCAGTTGATCCCCTGTAGATTTTTTCCAGGATGTTTTTTTATATATACTTTATCTACGCCCTGATTCCGCATTGTCTGCATGACGGCTGATATTTCTACTGAATCAAACGCCTTCTCGTAATCTATGAAGGCTATGTAGAGTTGTTGGTTATATTCTGAGCATTTCTCTATTACCTGATTGATAGTATGAATGTGGTCGAGTGTTGAGTAGCCTGTTCGAAATCCTGCTTGTTCCTTTGGTTGATTGAATTCTAATGTTTTCTTTACTCTGTTAGCAATTACCTTTGTAAATAGCTTGCATACTACAGAGAGCAAGCTAATCGGCCTGTAATTCTTCAAGTCCTTGTCATCTCCTTTCTTATGTATTAAGATGATGTTAGCGTTCTTCCAAGACTCTGGTACCCTTCCCGTCAGGAGACACCTCGTAAACAGGGTGGCTAGTTTTTCTAACACAATTTGTCCTCCATCTTTCAGCAGATCTGATGCTACCTGATCGTCACCAGCAGCTTTGCTTCTTTGCATATACCTAGCTGCCTATACCTACTACTTAACTAAACTGAATTTGAAGAACCAAGGATTTTCACCTTTTCGCAATTAAATTCCATTCAAAAGAAATACTGAGTAACATATGTGAAGTGCGCTGGAGTGCACGTGGACGTCGACTCTTAAAGCGTACTGAGGCACAAAATTTGCCATAGCAAATTTCGCATACCTTATTTAATCATAAGTTTTGTCCCTTTATGAGAGGCTCACCTCAATTCTTGCAGCAACATGGCACACTTCTACAGTTGAAGAATCACAACGTGAATACTTGCTGACTCATATGACATATAATAATCGATACCTGCTATGCGATGCCGTAAAAGACTCGTCATTTGCAGATATCCTTAGTGCACATACAAAAGGCAACAGCAAAGTGTCACTACGTGCCAGAATTTTTTTCCTTTCTGATGTGGGTTATGTACTCTGACTTAACTACACACCCACACACAGCTCCTTGGCTTCGTTTGGAGGCGCAGAATTTCTATATGATCTAGTGACAGAAGCACGGGAAGCTAGAAAATTGATAAGCAATAGGTGGAGATTATCTCTAGAAAACTTATAGGGCTGAATTGGGAATTCTTTATCACACGTGTTTTATTTTTTGGCGATCTCCCTCGACCGAATGATCTCGCCAACTGTTGCAATAAATGTTTGCTCTTTTTCTCTCCTTCAGCGTTTTTGAGAAAACGTGCTCTATGTGAGCCTTCCAGGGGAGGAACAGAAACAGTCACCGAACTCACGATGTGAATGATTAGTGATTGTTTTTCTTGTTTTTTTTTTGCCACTCTCCAGTATCTGCAGCTTCTCATACACAAGAAACTTCCTTTATGAACGAACTTTTACTAAATAGAACTCGTGGTTGTGGGCCCAGATGCACCGAACCGTACCGCATGAAAGAACCCACAGTTTGCAACTTATTATGGTTCTGTACCACTGGGTAAGCAGTTGCCACAGTCTCAGGCATGGCGCAGGCAGTCTTCATCATACGAGTGGGGGGTCAATTAAGTTTTGTCTAAGGACCCACCACCGCTCTTCCAGACCCCAACACACTGACGCCCTCATGCTGATTACGCAGCGCAAGGACGTATTATTATACGGGGCCGGCTGAAGCGCCTTGTCTTAGACCGCCCATAGATACTAGCACCGGCACTCTGCAGCGTACACATATATAGCTATGAAACTCCATGCAGCGATCATTTTTTAAGTGAGACAGGGTTCGCAGTAAAAGTTTGTGCAGCCTTTGCATTAAAAAATAACTGGATTATCGACTTTTCCCGTCTTAGGCGGATCATGCAACACTAAATCTTATTCATTTATCATAGGAATGGCCAACGACACTCTCTGCGATGCGTGTCGTTTGCGAAGAGAAGCTACACCACATCCTGTGCGACTGTCCGTTGTATGACATCCAGCGAAAGTCACTGGCGTCCGTTCTTGCGCGCATCGAGAACAGCCAAATGTATGTGGACACTGTTCTGTCAAGTGCCCAAGAAAGACATTGCAACAGAAGGCGACAAAAGCACTGTTGAAATTCCTACACGACACAGACTTGAACAAGCGGCTGTGACAGCAATGTCACACACCACGAAAGACAAGACTGGACTATGACTGAGTGTGCGCGCGTGTGCTGCTTAGTGTGCCCTGTTTCTCTCTCTTCCCTCTCTCCTCTATCTTTCATCTCCCCTATCCCCCTCCCTATGCGCAGGCTAGCAAACCGGCCGCCTATAAACTGGTTAACCTCCCTGCCATGCTTTTCCTCCTATTTTCCTCCCTTTTCCGGGTAATTAACGAATAGTTTCATTAACAATGTTGATGGCCTCACGAATCAACTTCCCCGAACTTCTTTAGAATATTTCAATTATGAGTGGAGTTCTTCAAATTCGACGCACGCTTCAGGTGATTTCTCTCTCTCTTTTCTAAACAGCCAGCGTGCTGAGTGCCACGTAGCGTGGTGCGTCATGACAAGGGGTCATCTGCCCCATCTGCGCTCTTTGCCTATAGTGGAAACACGCTAGAAGGGTCATGTCGGCGAGAGTCACATTTGCCAATATTCGGTCGTTGTTGGCTTCCAACGTTGGGCCAACGCACTTTTGGTTGTAACGAGACTCGTAAGGCAAAAGTAGGGCTGTATTTTCTGCCCCTGTTTTCTTCAACGCTGCTCTAAGAACAGCTTTAGTGCGGCATACTGCCCGGGTAAGGGATAGGGGTTGAACTAGGGCTAATTCCTATGTGAGACACAGCCTAACGAAAACAGTTGTTGGGTCCATCGGGCTGCGTAAGAGATGCGATTCGCGATGAAAAAAACATGTGAACACGGGATGTTCTCAAATTCAGCTGCACCGTGTGCCGAAATCAACATTCCGACGAGCGGTCCTGTCTTCCTGGCAAGCCAAAGTTCTCGGTCGCAGTGTTGAAGAAGAAATGACCGCTGGTGGAAGCGTGTGTACTTAGCGACACCCCTATTCACGATTTTTTTCCGTGTCATGAAGCTTTCACTTCGCCTCGAACTTCTGCCTTTTATGCGATTCGTGGGTATCACAGAACTTAGCCACACGCAGTGGAACTCGTGTTGCGACAGGGTGCTGACGATATGCGTAACCACGCCAAACGAAAGCTGCGAATGTTGCAAAGACCACTACAACAATTCAAACAAGGATACAGGAGAAAGCAAGACAATAAAGAAAGACAGGAAACTGATATCGCCAACGAGCGGCAACCGCCTCTCGATCTCAGCCATTATGCGCCTTGACCCAGTTTACAAGTGAACTGAAAACGGATTAGCAATCGCGTGGTCGTTGCAGGCGTGGTCAGCCCCACTGACCCACGAGCCGGAATGAGTTACAGAAGGCGTTCGCCGGAAACGCCAACGGTCCCGATTTGTTAATCGATCTTCTTGCGTGCCTCACCGTTAAAGTGTCAAATCCAAGTCGACAGCGTTTGAGTTCAGCCAAGAGTGATCAATCATCTTCCTTGAATATACATATATTTTCATTTGATCCGACTTGAAAGTCGGCGAGAGGATAGATTTGCCAAGTTGAAACAAGATACACTTCCGATAGAGGCCGACACAGGCCTGCGCAGGGCTCTTTGTAGGATTGGGGGGGGGGGGGGGACGACGACGAAAATTCGCTGTGCCCCTCACTACCCAATGGTCGAGTCCGAAAGAAAACGAGCTTAGCAATGGATACAGAAACTATATTGAGGTGGTGATGTGCTGATCATGATTGCCCGTTTTTGGTCATTGGGATTCCAACGATAAGGCTCGGAAATATGTTTCTAGGAATGTGACGCAAGGTGTCCTTTGCAGCCGTTCTCGTCGGAAATGTGCATGACTAGAATAGCGCCCCATAAACACAGCTGTATCTTGCCGGTACTTAGCTACGGAGCAGAAACCTGGAGACTTACAAAGAGGGTTCAGCTTAAGTTGAGGACGACGCAGCGAGCAATGGAAAGAAAAATGGTAGGTGTAACCTTAAGAGACAAGAAGAGAGCAGAGTGGATTAGGGAACAAACGGGGGTTAAGGATATCATAGTTGAAATAAAGAAGAGGAAATGGACATGGGCCGGGCATGTAGCGCGTAGACAGGATAACCGCTGGTCATTAAGGGTAACTAACTGGATTCCCAGAGAAGGGAAGCGGCTTAGGGGGAGAGAGAAGGTTAGGTGGGCAGATGCGATTAAGAAGTTTGCGGGTATAAATTGGCAGCAGCAAGCACAGGACCGGGTTAACTGGCGGAACATGGGAGAGGCCTTTGTCCTGCAGTGGACGTAGTCAGACCGATGATGATGATGATGAAACACACAGCACACAGGCCTTGCTTGTTGAGGGTATGGAACCTACTTAGCATCCTTCTCAGATGACTAGGCGAAGTGGCGTGGGGGCACCCTCGTTTGTACGCCTACGGGGACCTACGAACACATTTTTTGTTTTGCAAATGAGTTCTTCGAAGATCTCATTTCGCGCCACCTTGCGAATCTCCGCATAACTAACTTACATTACTTGTGGCCATGTGCTTCTAGTTTTCGATGAATTCGCCCTCGCATTGCCGATTACTAGCTACCTGTTCAGCTCAATCTGAAGAGTGACCAACCTGCAAAGGCGTTGGTGCCGGATTCGATCCCCAGAAGAAGATGAATTTTTCGACGACTACAAGGCTTTTTTTTTTTGTTTCTGAGAAATCCGTACGCATTTCCTTGCTGCTTCTTGCCACACATGGGTGGAGGTGTACTTTCCTTTTTTTAACACTATTTTTGTTTTGTTTGTTTTCTTCAAAGCCCAAGGGCAAATTCTGTCGAACGAACGATAATTCTATGGACTTCGAATAGTTACTTTGTTTGCCAGTATAAATGTTTCAACTAGTGACAAAGTGACATCTTGCGTATAATACCCCTGTCACACGGGCTCTTAGAAGTCTTTTAATTAAGTGGTGTTTTTCCGAAAAGGAGTTCCTGACAGCAGACACATGGCACAGAGCGAACTCCTTTTCAGAAGCGGTCTTTTTCTTAAACTGAGTTCGTCGATCTCTTTTACGGCTCCGAATGAGTAGCCTCGAAACCAGTGGGCGCCAGCAATTTTCGAGTGGTGGGAAAAAAAGAGCGAATGCTTATTTTTCTGTCACCAAAACTCTTTGTAAAAAACAAATTTCATAACCTGCAGAAGGTGTATTGAACTCTTTTAATGGTTATTTCCTTCTCTACTCTCGTGAGCAGCTACGACGCGTCGGCAATATTACGTGGGAACGCTCGGTCTCGCGCCGAGCCATTTTGCACAAGCGAGGAAAGCGTGGCAGTCGTGTGTTTTCCCGTCATTCAAGTGGTCAAGCTTGTATAGGGCAATGCCGACTCGCTTCTCGGGATTGATGGTTTCACGCATGCTGGTGCACTGTCTTTCGAGCTCACTGCGCAAGCTCTCCACAGTGGTGCCAGACGGACTTGTGCACGTCGCTAGTTATGGGAATGCTTCCTTAACTAGTGCAACAAACTTTCACATTGGTGTTTCTCTATCTCTTATTCTTAAATTTATTTGAAGAAACGAGCAGTGCAACAAGTCTTTAATTTGTACATCGTGATATGTCGTTTAATTTTCATTGCTTCTCTTTTAACTGCTAGCGCCACGCTTTCGCTAGCGTCTTCGAACGAAAACACTAAAAGGAGATCGTTGCTGCCGTGTGTCTGCGCCGCAACACCTTTGTTAAAAGTCTTTCAACTTCGTAAAAGACCGCTTACTTAGAAGACTTTTTGCGCGCCCGTGTGACACAGGTATAAGAGACGTCGTAGCCTGTTCAAGGTGGCCTCACTGAGAAATCTAGCCAGCACGTATTTATTTAATCCACTCGTCACAGTCACCAAAACAGGCGGCTGTTTCACTGCTTCTAAGCCTTGCAAGACGTATGCTCAAGCGCACGTCCACTGAATCATTTGACACGCTTAAAAAAAAAAGAAGTTACACGGGTGAGTGACAGTGAATGGTAGGGCGGGATCTGCCTTTCCATACTAGTAAAGTCTTTATCAGTCTGACTCTACCGGGATCTTTGAGAGCCCCGTTTCTTGTCCCAAATATATATCGCATACATCTTCAATGAGGGGACCGCAGTTAGATCCTAAGACAAACAAATGACCTCAAGGTTTGTAAGTTTTAACAAGGCCACATTGCACGACATCTCGTTATTTTTAGTGAATGAATTAGTTATTTTTTTTCTGCACACCCCCAAGACGTGCTTCTTGTCTCTGCTGTTTGCTTTTACAATGTGATTCGCATGACCATGGTACCCCAGCCGTAGTGCTTTTGTGGCCATGGCGTAACACTGCTAAGCTCATTGTTGCACATTGCATTCTCGTTGATGGCAGCCGCATTTTTATTGAGGCAAAGTCTAAAACTTTCGCTGTAGATATGCGTGCGAGTCACGTTAATTAAGTGAACTCAGGTTCGCCATTTGTAATCAACACTGGCTAGCAATGAGAGAGAGTTATTTTAATGAGAAGCTGGGGAGGTTTGCCTGGTTTTTCACCTGACAGGCTACTCCAGTTGCCTGGTGATGACAATGATATATACAATGATAAACACGCAACACATACAGTTACATACACGCATAACAATCACATAACACATAAAGTAACTCACACGCACCGCACTATTTACAACGTTTCGTTCAAGCAATGGGATTTGTACCGTGGTTATGGAACATACAACGACAAGATTAATTTTCGTGTTATCTGCGATTTACTCTTTGTTGAAGCATGCATGATGTATACAAAGTTTCGGTTCCTTTGGGAGTTCCTGCTTGTTCGTTCTCGGAACGAATGCAATGTAGCCAAGCACCCAAACACGACAGCTTGAAAACATGAACTCACATAAAGGCTCAAAAGGACACCAAAGACCAAAATGATTTTAAGAGGACTAGTAAAGTACTATTTCACAATCCTGAAAACACCATTCTTACCGCGAGGTGGCGCTCAGTAAGCGAGAAAACGAACGAGAAGGAATTGCAAGTCGAGACGCCTCCTCGAGCTTCCCGCAACAAACACCGTGACGTCATAAATTTTGAAGGCGTGTACTGGGTTCTATGCAGCTTATAATCGATAAAATTGAACTACATTGCCATGTGTAGGTGTCGCTGACGCAGTATACGAAGTTGCGGAACATTTCATGAAAAAACACATTTTATAATTTGTTATGTCACGCACGATCAATTCATTGTGAAATTTAAAAAAATGATACTTCGAGCATGATTTTATCCGCTAGTAGATAACGTATGATAGTTTGAATTGTGACGCTAGGGTACTCCAAAAAGAGGTCATTGTTTCTTTTCAGTGTCCGTTTCAAAGACAACTGGTAAAAATTAAAGATTAGGCCGTAATGCGAAGCTATAAGAAATAAAATTAACGCAAAATCACGAATCCAAGCCTCACTTTACCGCAGGTGTTCTCTTGACCGAGATACCAAAAGTCAAACCACTTGAGTAAAAACAAAAAAAAAAGCTAGGCCAGCACGGAGCGTGCAGCACAGTCGCAGAGAAAGCTGGAAAAGCGGCCTTTCATAGCATTTTCTAAAGACAGTCTTTGGGTATACTGCTGCAAGCAAACTTGCTGGTCACCCATTACGCCATAATGGGTGACCAGCAAGTCCTAATGGGTGACCAGCAAGTCCTAATGGGTGACCAGCAAATAATCCTAACTTTTGGGTAGTAGGTCAGCATTCACCATGCTATCCTTCGCCATTCTTCTGAGAAGCGTCGTATGCGCTGCACACTTGCTAGGAATCTTGTGCAATTTTGTTTATGCAGTGGCTAACGACGATGAAGAATTATACTTGAAGTGGGTATGCGCCACAGCTAATAGTTGATGAAGAACAAGTTTTCTAATGGGTTGGAGCATTGGACGACCGAATTCTTGCGCGATTCGCATTGTGTAACGCTTGGTTGTTGCTTTGATGTTCTAAAACACTTCATTGCTCATTTTATTGCGATTCCTTTCCCGACATCAACCATGCCTGAGGCCAGTTTAGAAACGACTTCTAAGCACCGGCGTGGCTCAGTAGCTCCATACTGGGCTGGCACGCAATGGACCTGGGTTTGAATCCCATTGCGTCCATGGTGTTTTTAGGGGCGAAGCTCCTTAAGGCATGGGTCGTGCATTCTTGTTATGTCCGCTAGATGGCGCAACTTGTATATACTAAACATATGATGAAAAGATGCGAGATGGTGGTACTTCTAGTGTTCACTAGATGGACGATTTTACCGATAAAACTCTTCGAAGCTTCGCCCCACTCATCATCATTCACTCCATGGATATTCTGTGATCTTTTATTATTTTGCGATAGCAATTATATGGACACTCTCAGCAGTAATTCGCCGCCGGCATCGGTGTCGACGTCGGTGTCATGTACCACATATGTATACGTATCTATACACATGAAAATGCAAGAGAGATAAAAATTCAGAAAGAAACGACTCTGGCACGCAAAATCAAACGTGGGACTTCCGCGTCGTAAATGCGAGGTGTTAACCACTGAGCCACCGTGGGATACCTCCTTAGACGTTTAAATGGCAAGCGAGTTATATCTACCACTTACTGTACAAAAGGGTGTGGTAAGCGTCTTGTACCGTCTTATTGATTGATTTGTGGGGTTTAACGTCCCAAAACCACCATATGATTATGAGAGATGCCGTAGTGGAGGGCTCCGGAAATTGCGTCCACCTTGGGTTCTTTAGCGTGCACACAAATCTGAGCATCTTGCACCGTCTATTCACAATGATTTTTGTAACACACAGAATCTCTTATCAGTCAGCATACGCGCGTCATATTATACAGTGCTAATCGATGTGTTGGCTAGGTTAATATCGAGAGAATGAATCCCCCCCCCCCCCCCAAGTTTTTTCTGCTCGAGTTATTCGCGACAAAACACTATCTCCTGTTACAAATGAAAATATAAACAAACTGTCGAAAAGAAAGTTGTTGTCAAGACGGCAATACTCACTTTTTAACAAGATTACAAGAAAGGAACATTAAGGAACAAGAATTTTCCATTTCTACACGATGGCTACCCTTTCCATTTTCTTTTTAATTAATAAAAAAGAGATATATACATATCTACCACAGCCCTGCATTTGGTTTAGAGTAATGAACATCCCTTTCACACCGCGTTCTTCATGAGGGGCCCCTGAAGTATGGTGTGAACATTTAGGCCCGTATTCACAAACTAACATTCGCCTTACCTCAAGTTTTCCTCAACCTCCTGTACTCTCTGTACGCGTTATAAGGACATTAAAATAGCAGTAGGGTGAAAGATAAGGACAAGACTGGTTCATGAATACTGGCCTACTTATTTCATCATGTGCAATAATGGTTTCATAATGATAAGGAAAACTCGAGGAAAAGATGCGGTTTGTTTGTGATTACGGGCTTTCTCTTTCCTGAATGATCACCATCAATTGTACTTCACCGCCATTGTCAGGGGTATCATCATACATACGGTGTTGAAGCCTAGCAAACGGGAGGCTTTAAGCTATCCCATAGTAGAGTATCTCTAGTACTGTAAATCGTTGCCCACTTTTTCTAAACGCATTCTTCAATGTAGCATGTTGCGATACTCTCACGTTCCTGTCGGCGCTTTCCTCGAAACAACAACCGCGCTCCTTTAACGTTATTTTTTTTGCCAGAAAAAGAAATTGTGAATGAGACGGCTCTCATTCTCACTGCCCCCATAACGTAACTAAAACGCAGTGAACGCGACATTACGCAAGCCAGCGCCACTCTCATTCAATAAAGCACAGATAGCACAATGGGAAAACGAAAGCACTCAGATTTACGAGAGCTGCGCATTGGTAATATATTAGGCTCCGCAAGACAACACGGCACCGTTGTTTCCGGACAAAACAACCGCGGCCATTCACAAAGCCAGCGAAGCCGTTAAAGTGCGGACAAAGACAGCGTGCTTGGCTTTGAGCTAAGAGGCCGCCCCGAGGCGCCTATAGATCGCTTCGACATTGCGGTGGACAGTGGAAGCCGTTATCTTTTCCGACAACGGTCGCTCCACCGACAGTATAGCTTTTTTTTTCGTTTTTGTTGTCCTACTTTTTTTTGTAAGCCTCCCTCGTTTGCCCGTAATTGCGTCAGGATTTTCTGTTTTTCCTTTATTCACGGAGCCAAGAAAATTGACGTCTTAAGTGGAACGAAAGCGGCGACTGACCCGGCTTCGTCCAGACACTTGCCTTGTCTACACGTTTGGGCTGTGTTTCCAAGTTCAAGATCACGCGGCGATATTGCGCCTTCGGGGTGTAACGGCTCTTATACAACACCTTTTGTGCTGTCACGGGTAAGGTCACGATGGCGCGCTATGTGGCGAAGCCGTAGCGGTACAGGCTGCATGGTTTCTGTGGCATGCGGGAAGGCTGCAGTTTTAGATACAGTTTTGCCCGCGAGGGGAGCGTCTATATGCCAGACAGAACAAGACTTGTAAGCGTTAGAAAAATTAAGTGACCCATCACAATTATAATAAAGCGTTTTAAAATGTGATTTTGGTCATCAATTACAGTCTGAGAGAAGTAACCGAGCAAGTGCGGAACCGTAATCAACTACATTTGTGTTGACTTATTGATTGATAAGTGGGGTTTAACGTCCCAAAACCACCATAAGATTATGAGAGACGCCGTAGTGGAGGGCTCCGGAAATTTCGACCGCCAGGGGTTCTTCAACGTGCACCCAACTCTGAGCACATGGGCCTACAACATTTCCGCCTTCATCGGAAATGCAGCCGCCGCAGCCGGGATTCAAACCCGCGACCTGTGGGTCAGCAGCCGAGTACCTTAGCCACTAGACGACCGTGGCGGGGCGACTACTTTATTGTCTCTCCCCTTCAAACTTGTATTGCCGAAACATGATAAAGCAGTATTAGTCAAGTTACGATGAACTAATTTGGCTTGCATATATGAAGGCTTGAAGACTTGCTGTGGTTTCTGTGATGTAGTGTTACGCTCGGCTAATCTTCAACAGACATTGTTAATTTCTTTTTTTAGTGGTCCCCCCTGATTTCTTCACTTTTTATTCTCAGGAGGTTAGCTCCTATATGTATATACTGAACCCTCTCGCATGGATTGTACTGGGTCGAGCATTTCACGCCCTAAATTAAAAAATACTAATCTCGAAGTCATGGACCTCCGATCAGTTTCGGTTTCGCGGGAGATGTTGCATAGCGCCAAGCAATGGCTATATTGTGTAACCATTGCTACGCGCCTACGCTCATTCTCTAAATAAAGAGTCCCCTCCCCGTTCTCGGCCTAGCGTGATGCTCCTTACAGCGCTCCGGTGCTAACGCGCCCATTGTCTCCGTCGGACGGTGAATCCGGCGGTTATACAACAGTATTATAACCGTAGGAACACCTTGCACAGCAACTCATAGTTGGGCAGCACATCGATGCTAGTGTGATGCCTGTCAAGCGCCACGCATTGATATTTCTGGCGCTCGGGTAAGGGGCTGAAGGTAAGAAAAAAAAAACAATGAAAGAAAAAGGCTCTTGAGGGGCAAAGCTTCCATTTTTTCCAGAACGGCTACTGCCGCAGACGGCTGATTAGAACTCGAGTTCGGAAAAAAAAATAGTGATTACGTGAAATCAATGGAAAGAAAGTGTAATTGAATGATTGAATTATCTTGAACGCTACAGCACTGAAAAAAAAAACGAGTTTACAACAAAATCACAAAATGAGAATAATTACAAATGTTTACAAATAACACGTAGCTTACACCAGATAAGGAGGTTGGCGAAAGAATTAGGTACGTTAATCACAGTCTTTACCTGCAGTGTACTAATTAGGGCGGCCCAATTAGCCTATAGCTTGTTAAATGGAATCTAGATTGAAATGAACCGAAGTGAACGCATAGTGCCCCCTTGTGTCAGTGAACCCTAAACTCAATAATGATATTATCAGGAGCTTTACGTTCCCAAACCAAGATTTCATTATGACAAACGCTGTAGTTCAGGGTTCTGCAAATTTCGACCACCTGGTGTTTTTTCAAAGTGTACTGACATCGGACAGCACGTGGGCCTCAACAATGTCGCCTCCATCGAAATGGAGGCCGCCATGGCTGGCATCGAACCTGGGACCTTAGAATCAGCAGCCGAGCCTCGTAGCCAGTGACATAACATGGCGTTTTTAACTGGCGTTTCAACATGGCATTTCAACACACAAATGAAGAGAGTGCTGGTAGTTTGCGGCAATATGCACACGCTAAACTTTTAGGCTTCTGTAAACTAACAGGTGTAATTATGCCGATTGTTTATTCCAAGTACGAAGTAAAGCCGAAGGACTTTTTTTTTTTTGCTTTTTCGGTATGAGTAAAAGACGGAAACTGTGATTAGGGGCTTAAGGCCGAAGCTTTTAGTGTCCTGCTTCAGCAGTAAGCTGCTTCAGCAGTAATTATAGAATCACACTGTGGCTAACTTCTGTTCTTGGATTAGGGTATTAATTATCGCTAACAATTAATTTATTGCCAATAATTACGATGTGTCGATTTCCGGTCCTTCTGGTTTGGAACAAGGAAAGAAACGTAGACTTCGGGGCCGGCTGGGGTAATCGGTAACAACAATTAAAAGCTTTGGAAGGAGTTCTTTATTACGGCGCTGTAACGAGGAAACTGTGGTTGCCCACCACCAGTTAGTTCCCTTGAAGCACAATCTTACATCCGCAAAACAGAAGAAAGTTGCGCTAATTCTAAATAGTTTGCGAAATTGCCATGTCCCGCTAAAGACTGTGTGGAGCCCCCAAAGCTTCCCGAAACAATTGCTGGCAAAGAACGGACACCCAGGACAACTTTGGTCACAACGAAAGTCAATATTAGGATTGCCTACATGAGCTTGCGATTGCCTGGACATTGACATGAGTACCGAAACAATCAAGCCGTCAACAAGCTATACAGTTATGAATTGACGTGGACTAAAACTGAAGCAGTATACTGTAGATTGTCAATCGTTTCACCCGACGACGCAAGTATTTTTTGTACTGAGCTTTATACCATAACAGTATACAGTGTACGCTTCCAATATGTGTACCTATGTAGCTGAATACATATTGCCAAAGAGTCGGTTTGAGGGCCCAGAGAGCAACGCGGTGTAACCACAAAACTACAAGTCTTGCTTATCACATTAAATTCACTTGTTCTCAACCGATCGCCGCACATGAGCATCATACAACATGTGCGGTTACTTGTCAGGGAAAACATTTGTGAGGGAATGGAGCTTGGCAGTTTGTCAAATACTGTCAAATAGCCGGACCGTTTGTTTGTTACGGTTTCTCAGGAATCGTTGCATCGATCAACATTGTAATCCTTATCCTATTGCATTCCGACTACAAGTTTGAGGCATCTTCCAGTCAAAGCCAATCCACCCTGTGTTGCGCGAACCAATACAACGTTAAGCCTGCAAGTTTCTTCTTCATAACTCCATATAGCTTTTTGGCATCCTCGAGCACAATTCCCATCTCTTGGTATCCTTCGCGATGGTCAAGCGGGCACCTGAACAGTGAGAAGACAGCAAACACCCTTCCGGTGGCTCCATAAGTAATTCCCAGCAGCCCTTCATGGTCAGTTAAGGGCTCATCCTAACACAAACGAGTAGAAAAGTTCTTCGTCGATGGTCAATGAGTACAAACGGGTTAAATCAGAAATAACGAATCGGCGTCACTTTTATACAAAAAAAAAACACATACAGTGCCAGCAGTGCCTGGGAAAATGTTTGCGCGCTTTTCGCGGGCTGTGTCTACAGTATACGCTTGCCGTCTCATATTAGCGGCCGAATCAATTGTGCAATGGGGACGACTTCATACGTTATACGTCTACCTCACCGTCTCGCATTCACTACAGCTGCTCAAAGCGATACATTCGAACAAAAGTAAAGATAAGGCTTGGGGCTACGAAGCAAAGGGTACACGGTGCCAAAGCCTGGCAGAGTAGGCTTGGCAGAGTAGGCTTGGCTTGGCTTGGTAATATGCAAGCAAGGAAAAAATCAGGCCTCGTTCTTGAATGCTCGAATATGGCGATCTCGTTTCGGCCGACTCGGCCCTGGTTGCTACCGCCTTTATCTCGTTCGATCAGTTTTACGGGCGGTCGAAATCAGCGCCCAGCCACGAAGAAAGTTGAGCGTGCCACCTGAAGTAGGCGGACGGTAAAAAATGACGAGATGGTAATGAATGCAAAAGCGACCGCAATGCATGGGCGAGACCATTCGTTGTTCAGAAGGGTACACTGGGTGTAGCAAACGCGGCTCCGTAACTCACAATTCCGTAAAGACGAGAAATAAGCTCACGAGAACACGGAGGCTTTGAAGTGATGAACTCTTGAACAGGGCGTGACAGCAAAAGCAAGAAAGCGCCTGGCAACTGATTTTGTGCACTGTATTTTGGGAAACGGTTTTTTGGCCACTCCGTTTTGCAATCACAAGAACACGTGAAACGGTAGACCAAGACGGCTTGTTGCAAATGAACACATGAGCTTAAACGATCAAACGGTAACCTTGAATAGTTTGTGGAGTTTTACGTTTCGAAACCTCGATATTATTATTAGGTGTGCCATAGCGGAGGGCTGCATAAATTATCAGTAAATTGTAATCATACCCCCGACCGTCAGATGTCCGGGAGCCACAGTTATGTGCTGTATCACCATTGCAGTTGTTGAACGGCTAACGTCACTGTAATAATAATAATAATAATAATAATAATAATAATAATAATAATAATAATAATAATAATAATAATAATAATAATAATAATAATAATAATAATAATTTTGTTGCTGCCTAAGATAATACATTGACAAGGGAGCTGCAGTAAAAGCTGTAGTACATAGCTTGACCGAGCCACAGTCCCTTAATACACCTACAACAAACGCGTTTCCGAATGAGTAAGTACGTTTGCTTAGGAGCCACCGCGAGGCATTTCGCCCATGTGGAACGAAGATGAACGTGGGCTCTCGTCGCAGGTTTGCCATGAACGAATGCAGAGTTGTACGGTTTACCACGTCTGCATACAGAGTGATTCAATCAGTCACTCTACGCGAAAAAAAAATGAACTCATAAAAACTCGCGTCTCACAGGTACACTCACTCAGTTTTCACTTATAGTCGGATTGCACTGATTTATTTCGTGTACACGTTCTTGTATATGCGCGACTTGTGAGGGCAAAGTAAAAACAATAACTTCCATTGGTCTTGCAGTCGTCTTGTGTACCGTCTATCGAAGTCAGTGTTTTTAGATGCGGAGCATCTTATACTCGCGCCTTGTAGTGCGCCGTCCGCGCCGTCCGCACCGCTTCTCGAACATTCGACAGCTGACGCGCGCGCATGCGCCGTCGCGCCGTCGCCCACTCTTCCACCATCTGTGCATCCCTTCCTCCTCTACACACCGCGCGCGCTTCACTCCTCCACCATCTGTGCACCCTTCCTCCTCTACACACCGCGTTCGACATCTACAATTCTCCTGATTCTCCAGTGGACGCGCATGTGGCGTCGCGCTTCGAGAACATTCAACAGCTGACAGTGCATGCGCCGTCGAGCTGTATATATACTCAAGGTCGGCGCTCGCTCGCTCAGTTGCCGCTCGTCGGTTGGTTTGTACGGCGCGTCGACGTCCAAGGTTGCGTGAAATGAATTCCAACGAATCCACAAACACAATGATCGACGTCCCTTCGACCAGCGCCGCCCTTTCGCATACGTGTGTACGTGTTCACTCATTTAACACCCCCTCCTACAACCACGTTAACCAATTTAGCCATCGACCCAAGTAAGTCGCAATTTAACACCCCATTTCACAACCACGTTAACCAATTTAGCCATCGACCCAAGTAAGTCGCACTTTAACACCCCGTTAACCAATTATATGCTCCGCATCCTCCTCAGTGTTCCCCCGAGGGAAGCTGCGGGCAATTTTTTTAGAAGTATTCTGGGTGATATAAGGGTACTGGGGCGATGATGAAAATATATATTGAATGGCCATTTTTTTAATCATCCAAATTTCATTCATATTGATTTGGCTGAGGTGATCGACCTTACATCACCGATGCGTACTCCAGGATTGGGCGGATCGAAGTTCTGTACACAATTTGGGTGTGGCTGTACGAAAGAGTCTTCTTAAAGAGCCCCTGTAGACGCTGCGGCTTGAAAGCCATGAGTTGTTTCTATCTCAACTTTACTGCCCTTTCTCAGGCACTCTCTCTTCTTCGGCCCATATTACTGCATACAGCAGTACTGGAGTTTTGGAGCAAGACTCAGTGGGATGCACTTCGGAGCGCATGCCACTAAGCCTTGCTTTGTTTAGATTGCGTGAACAGACAGCTGGCTCAATTCCTAGCCCCAGCAATTCGTTCACGTTACCCAAACACAGCCATGGTTTTGCCTTGCACTTGGGTCACTTGAACAGACTGCTGGCTATACAAATTGTGCCGAAATGACGTGAAAGGCCGCGAATGAATAACACACTCATTGTTTGTACTTTCAGAGGTTGTTAGGTGCCATGTACTAGTGCTTAATTCCTTTTAGCTCTCCTTGCTGCGCAACATCCATTCTGAGGCCTTCAGAAAGCAGGGTTGCCTTCCGGAGGTTCAAAACGTAGAAAAATTACGAGCCGGAAGCAGCCATGTCATTCAATTTTAACGTAGTACTTGTCGGCAAATAGAAAAAAAAAGAAGTTCAGTTTACTTCACCGATACTATAAAGAGAACGGCCATTATTATACAGTGACTAAAATAATTTTGAATAAGCGAAAACGGAGACTGAGAAAAGTCAATCCCATAAGGAGCACGAATTCTTGGTCTCCCTCCTGCTTGGCCTCCAAGCCGTTGGACATGAGTTTATAAATTATTATACCTTTGTGCGTCTGCATGCAGCTTGACTGCAGTATACTACCACCTGCATGTAATAGGCTCGGGGACAAGAGTGGCTCTCACCCTAGAAAATAAAAGAAGACCGTATGCTTATTGCTCTCTTGAAAGACAGCCTAAATGAGCGTGGTTTTAAAGAGCAAGTAATTCGGCGGTTTATTGAAATACGCCAGTACTTCTTCTGTTCAAAATATGTAAAGTTCAGTGAACTGGGAGCGTGTTGGAACGCACATAAGAAGCAAAGAGCACTCGTGATGTGCGCCTCTTTGCTTGCTGTGTGTGTTCCCCCGCGCTCCCAGTTCCCTGAATCATTATGAGCAACGAACTGGCCCACCTTTTTGTCATGTTGCAATGTATAGAGTTCTTGCGAAAGTAAATTTGGCCAAAAACTTTGCAAGAGCTCTGTTTACATGCAGACATAAACCGAAACTGGCGCATATTTACTATATAGCCGGTCGAACTTGATGTAGCGAGATCTGATCGAAATTTGGCAGTCCAACTTCATTTCGTTGCGGCTATCTCTTGCACAAGCGCTGTGATGCAGAATTCTCACTCTGGCATCAGCAGTTTGTTAGCTAGAGCCACGTGTTCACATACATGGGCGCGTCACTCCGCAGTAGCACGTCGTACTGGGTGCCTAGACATATATGCAGTATGCGTGCGCGCATACGTCTAAACAACAGATCAACTTGCAAATATTGGTCGTAGGAATAGGTGCGCGCCGGGTTGCCCTCCAGGGGGCCCGAAGCTTCGTCGCAGTGCCGTCGCTCCCTATAAATCAATGTACGGCAGACTTTGCCCCCTCCCCTCCCCCTTCTCCGATTTAGGTGCACGATTAAGAACCTCAGGAGGTGTCGAAATGTCCGGAGCCGTCCACTACGGTATCTGATAATCATATCGTGGTTTCGGGTCATGAAACCCCAACAACAACAACTATTATTATTATTATTATTATTATTATTATTATTACATTGCCCTCCCTCACTAGAGAGATCACGGGGGGGTGCACACCGGGGGGGTGGGTGGGGTGCAGGGAGGTGTCTTGGCCACTGCTGCCCCCCCCCCTCCGGTGTGCATGACTATAGTTTTTCTGTGTTTGCCAGCAATTTGCCAGAACAGATTTATTCAAGTATTCGTTTTTGGTTCGGAGCATCGATGACTGGAATCAATTACCTCCATACATAGTCGAACATTGCGATTTACAAAGGTTCGAAAAGTCTTTGTGAGAATATTTGTAACCAAATTGCTTGTTTCTTGTTGGTTGAATATGTTCAATGTGCTATATCAATATGTTCAATATGTACTATATCACTTCAAATCTTTTTTATCTTTTTGGTGGTGTGTACTAGATGTATTCTAACATGTTTCTTTTATCCGTGACCTATGCTGGATGTATTCCGATATAGTTTTGCGTTTTTGTTTTGTTATTTCCACATAGTGTGCCTCTTGAGCGTACAGTGTGAAACTTGTTTCCACATATGCTCGTTGTACATGCCAGATATGTAACCCCAACTTCTGTCTTGGCCCTTGGGCTGACAGTATGAATAAATAAATAACAATATAAAAAATTTTCTTCAGGAAATGATGCGAAAAAATTTCTATTTATATAATGCTCCAAAACAGAACTTCAAGGTAGCCAGAAGCCATGGATCGAACCTCAAAATTTTCCGTCGCCAAAACGGGTCGTATTATAATGTACCACAAAGTAGCCACGGGGGCGTCACACACTGAAGAAAACACGTTCAATATTACGCACTGCGTGAGGGCAAGCATTATATTATCTTTCGCACGTATGCTCCGCCACGGACGCAAGTTAGCCACACCTGGAACGTACGTCACGACAAAACTTATCGCACCGAAACTTATCGCACCGAAACTTATCGCACCGAAACTTACAAGGCACGCTGAAGGAGAGCACACGCGCTGGCCGCGAATGTAATTGCCAGTTTAATTGCAATTTAATCACCCGAACCATGCTGTCGTAGAGTGCTGCGAAGGCCCGACAAGGAAGCAGTGCAAGGTCAGGCGGTCGTTCTGCGTTTACTGTTCTTTTCTTGTCACGCAATCCTGGCAAAGCGTTGGTTTAGTCATTAATAACTGGAATGATAATTACAGAGACGATATCTCACGAGGAACTGTTTATCGTGTACAGTTTCGCGAAGGATATGGGGTGGATACTGGCCGCAGAGGTCGGGTTTCGAGTAGGCTAAATGAGGGAGGCATGTCTACTGTGTGATGTCAATGGGTGTACACGAACGCACTTGGTGGTCCACCTATGAGGTCGAAATATGCGGTGTCTTCCCCTACGGCGTTTATTATAATCAGATCGCGAAGTTTCCGTTCGAAATCACGGAAATTGTTATCAGGTACACGTTCGCAAGGGCTTAGTGTTGAACTGGGCATGACGGCCTGGATTCCTGTAGCATAAGCAGAAGTTACGACAGAGCTGAGCGAAAAGCACAAGACTACACTTTAGAAAGCCTTGTGTACTTTAGAGCGGGGGCTGTTTTAATACAGCAACATTCGCCAACCAAACCGCCCAAAAACAACGTACACTATACGAGATTTGCGGTGCTGTAGAATACTCTTTCAATAAGTAAGTGATAACAATTAAGTGGTGTAATTAAGGCATGTGACTGAACGTTGCATCATTATAATGGGCTTTTACCACAGAGGCCACGTGAGGATCTGTTTACTGAAGGGCACCCACAACAAGCGTGTTTCTTCAGTGGGCATAGGCTGGGAACATTCGTTATCTTTTGACTATGCTTGCTCTTAGGCGGAAGGGGCAAGCGGAAGTTTTAAGGGGGCTTTGAACGCGTGAAAAAAAAAAAATACATCAGCGGAAACTAGTCCCTGGAGGAAGCTGAAGCTGCCTCAAGTGCGTGAAACAGAATTTCAAGTTTAACATGTTTGCGTTTTAAGCAAAATAAGTCTACCTGAGTGTATTTCTTGTCCTGCCAGTAAATTGGCCACATCGCTGTTGGGTGACGCTAGCGGTAATTTTTTGTCCACTTCTACCACCTTTTCGTTTATTTAAATGAATTGAATTTGAAGGTTACCAATGTAAAACATATATTCAAAGTTGTTTTTTTTTCTTCTTCGTAAAAAAAATTAAAAGAAAAGCGATTTCAGAACTAGTTATTGCTTAGAAGTTTGAAATTGTGAGCAAAAAATTTTAATTAGCTTGGCACCAGTTGTTTCATGGGTGATCCCCCATAGTGGGTTGTGCCAGGATATAAGGGGCAATGAATCGATCAACTCCTTTTTTATAAGACAAAAGTTTGTGATGGACGATCTTCTCATTTGCACCACAACCAGCAAATGTTTTTCGAGCAGTAGACAGTCCCTTTAAGCGCTGTGTATCCGTACCAACCTGCTAGCCTCAACAGTCCTAGTTTTACGATTTTCCCGTTCTGGCGGGCTGGACGTATCAGCCACCCCCGCTCTGCTTCGTTCCTATAGAATTAAAGTGGCAAGATCCGCACGTCTCCACCTTTCGCTACACGATGCATGGGGTAGTATTGCTTAGCTTACCTAACAGGTCGATGTCTTAACCCACAGCTCGGTGGCAATCACAGCACAAAAAAAAAAAATTCCACTCACACGGCCGTCGTTGCAAAGACGACCAGGATACGACCAGAGCTGAAACTAAATCGAGCATATACACGTAATACAAGGAACGCAGATCGACCTGCATGCTCGAATCACATGACGGGGTGGACTGCCGATAAGTCGGGAAAAGGCCGTTACATGTTTGAACAAACAGCGCCCCCAGTGGTATGTCTGCAGCGTTTCGTACTCGCCTTGATTCGGCAGCTGCTGATTGAGCTTTATGCGTCATCATGTTCACGCGCTGTTCATGCCCTGGCTGTAGTCATAATCTGTCACATTCTGCAGGTCTTTACAGATGTGAGTAGACAGACAACAGGCAAGCTGTAACCGATATGCGTGATCTGCGCCTAGATTGTTGCTTTTTTTTTAGCTCGTGGCTCGTATTTTCGTCGCAAATCAAGCAGGCTTAACAGATTATTGAAAAAAATTAAAGAGCCACTCCACTCTGCTGTGGTGTGGAACCGTGCGCAAATTCTGCCTTGACCGCTACGCAGTTTTGCCCGGGAGGTGGCAGCTCCCAAATTTCTGCTCGGTGGAGTGTGTCGTGAAAATATTTTCTCCCTTTATCCTCCATCTGCGCCCCTTCCGCACCAAGGAGTTGTGGGACGGTGCCCTGAGCATCGGGCCTCCCGAGGTCCACCCGTCCTTGGTTCAATACACCCGGGCAGGGGGGTCGCCAAGATCATCGTCTATAGGGAAACTGGACTATAAGATCGCCTCCTGCATGCTTTGTTTATACATCACCAATAAAGCGTATTTTCTCCCTCTCTATCTAGTGGAGCTTTGTCATTTATTGGCACAGGTGTGACACAGAAGTTAGAATCATGGCCGATCAGCCGATCACGCAGCCTCCAATTGTTTTTTTTTTAAGGCGGTCCAGAAAGTCTTTTGATTTTAGCGTACGCTCTTTTAAAGTTATCAACTTAAACAGCGTGCGTCGGTGTTTACGTCGTCTTGTCTCGCTTGCCTAACACACTTGGCCATTCGTGCTCGTTCGCTATCTTATTTTTATTCGACCAATGCCGAGTAGTGGGGCTTGCGCGATTTTTGTGGCAAATACGCGCGATAGGAGCTTTCGCGCGCAAAACGACTAATCCCTTGGCAAACGTTTTCGCAACTTTCACCGCCTAGAGAGGGCGCTAGTGCAAGCCCAACACGGCTGTCGTTTGGGGCATCGTGCAGCGGCGCGCCGGCAGCCGCCGCCGAACTGCGTAGTATTTTCGGCTGCAGCCACCGTGTTGTCAAGGCTTTGCTGAGAAGGTCATTGACTCTAGCGTGTATTATATCCCACACTGCGTGTTCAGAAACGCGTGTGCGGCGTATACTGAAGGAAGAGAAGTTTTGAACGCCGGACACATCGTGTGCTGCGGTGTGAAGGAATTCACGTACAGCTTTGTGAAGGCTGCTCGTGACACGGTCGGGGAAGATCGAGCGACCGTGCTCGTGCAAAGCAGGAAACCTCGCCTTTGACTGCACGGCGTCGGCACAGTGGCATCCAACATATTTCGTGACCCTTCTAGCAATAGCAAGCAAACAATAAAGAGTAAATCATTGCTACCACGACTCGCAGTACCTGTCCGACTTCGGTAGTTCACTGCCAAATTCAGAGTGACCATAGTAGAAATCGCCAGCGATAAAATATAAAGCACCAGCAAACCATCAAAGTGAGGCCGACTGAATGATGGCATGGGCTGACTGCGTGGGCATCCCCCCAAACGACAGTTACGACGGATGCCGCATGACGACGCCACCATCTGTGAAAGTTACAAATAGCATCCATCCTACTACTGAGAAAGTTACATTATATTGAATATAAGGGACGCTGTGGTAGTAGGTTGTCGATAACATCGAACAGAGTCTCTAACATCGATAACATCGAAACCGCGCAAATATGGCAGCCACGTTTTTCTGAGCGGCACACGCTGACGGCCAATACGTGTCTCTGAATAAGCCACTCCTTTTCCAAGACACACTGGATTGTAGCTATCAAGGTCACGGGACTGAGGCGACAGGAACGGCATTGCCGACATTGTCGGCGCTCGCTGTGAACCGACTTAATTGAGGAAGTCATGGTATCTATTCTGACTGACCAAGACTTTTTCAGCCCTGTCGTTTCGACGAAATGGCCTCAGTTGTTCCAAAGAGGGAACTATTCGGAAAATTTCTACCGCTGTGTTGCAGCTTGAGGAAGGAGCCCAACTTTAAAGGTTTCACCAGTTGCTCGTGGTTTTGAGATATGAAACCCCGCAAATGACTATTATCAGGTGGCACCTGACTTTGTCAGAGTTGACCTTAAGAAAGGCATTGCGGCGGCATTGGTCTGGTCGTGTAAGTCACACTGTCTAAAAGTTGACGGCAGTCATGAAGAATGACGGGAATGTTTCATAAGTGGCACCATGCAGCGATACAGTAAAAATGCTGCATGTTTTACAAGGCAATGTTACGCAACATTTAGCTGCGCACGTCACGTTTATTATAACATCTACCATTTTTCTTTTTTTTTTCTCACAGCTTGCGTTGCGGTGCGTAATCATCGGTTCACTTAACACCGAAGAGCGCTGAGCATGTGTGACGTCATAGCATTAACATTGCCTGCCGCGGTTTAGGCAGCAACCGAAGGAACGAGGCATTGGGGAAATATTTATTGAGATACATCAGTGAAAGACTGCGCTGGTATTTTGTAATTAAAGCATCGTCGGCACTGATTCGGACTTCTTTGGGACCTTAACACGTACTCAAATAAAAAAGTCATTAGAAATAAATTACTTCTATCTTTTGGCTGGAATCCGTGTTTACATGGATTTTACTAAATTGTAGTGCTGAATATCTAGTTGAAGTAAGTACGTTAGTACTGAAAGACTAGTTAAACGGCATTAATGGAGTCATAGTTGGAGTGCCATGAATGTTGGGGTTCAGTAATTTATGGAAATGTAACAAGTGTGCGTATTAGATCTACTTCCCGCCGCGGTGGTCTAGTGGCTAAGGTACTCGGCTGCTGACCCGTAGGTCACGGGATCGAATCCCGGCTCCGGCGGCTGCATTTCGGATGGAGGCGGAAATGTTGTAGGCCCGTGTGCTCAGATTTGGGTGCACGTTAAAGAACCCCAGGAGGTCGAAATTTCCGGAGCCCTCCACTACGGCGTCTCTCATAATCATATGGTGGTTTTCGGACGTTAAACCCCACAAGTCAATCAATCAAAATCAGATCTACTTCTGGTGTTATTATGCATTGTGAATCGGGCTGAATGCCTTGTCGGAGTTCTTAAGACTGGTTTTGACTACTTCGCGTATTTTGATGTATTGCGAAATCCTGGTACAATACTTTCTTGCTCTTAATTAAAATCATAATGCGACAAGCATGACCGGAACCAAAACAGCAACCTTGTGTTTCGCGGCGAAGCTTCATGACGTGTGAATCATCTTGACTGTTGTGAGTGGTCATAGAAGGTGATTTCGCTTATTGCGAGCTAGCAGTAAGTATGGATTCACAACAGGCGCAGCAATAGAGTCTTGATTGATGCTATGGTTGAATGACGATGTAAATGCGTTTTGTTAAGGTGGCAGTTCTAACATAGCTTTCCTTTAGATCATCCCAGGGAACACGAGTCCACGGGCTATGTGGCAAAGACGATTAATATAATGCTTTGTTCCTCCGGTGAAAAGGCTCCGAAATTTAATTTTGTATATATTACGTTTAGCTGCTCTACTTAGACGTTTACCTTTCCTTATAATTTGGTAAGATGCAACTACTGTACTTTTCCGACTGTTAGCTTAACTACTTTTTCTCCAAAAAGCGACTCACTAGAATAAAATTGCTATTGGCCCTTCAGCTTTTATTTTAAACCTACGCATTCTAGTGACCCATATGAATCTAACGCCGCCACAGTTACACGATTGCGATCAAATCACCACATGCATTTACCTAACCAACCTTTCTATATGCGTCACAACATTCTTTTATCTTTTTTTTTTCTATGCCGTCACCCCATGGTTTTTCCCGCCAACCTAGCCGGCCCTCACTAACGCAAGGTGATATGGCCAAACAGCTTCACGTACGCCCGCTCGGCCTCGGCCTGCGGTGGAACGTCCTTCCAAGGTCGTCCTTTTTGAATCTCATTTCGACTGTGGCGCGTCTACGTAACAGCCGGCCCAACCGTATCAAGCGTGCCGCCATACCAGAGGAGCGAGAACACATTTCGCCGCGACTCTCAAGGCGCTGTTAACAAGGTACAGATAAGGCGAGTGGTACCAAAGAAAACAAAACGAAAAAAAAAAGCGAGCTCGCCGACTTTCACCGGGCGCTGCTGGGGGTACGGGAATTTCGGAGGCCCAAGAGGAGAGAGCAGCGAGAGGGGTGGCTAATATCAGGAAGCAAAGTGCCGCTGGGTGGGGTCCTATCGTTCACTGGGCAGCCATGTGGAGCGTGGTAAAGCGGCGTGCAATAGTCGCAATAAGGTATAACAAAACGGTGGGAAAGAGAGGACAGCACTGGAACTCATATCTCTCCCCACTTCCCTCCTTCTTTACCACCCCCACCAACCATGTCCCACGAATCAAGCATAGCAGCCAAGCTAGAGCGAGGCACCAGGCGCGAGCGGTGGCAACGGCGTGCGCATTAGCACATTGCCCTTGCGTGAGCTCCGGAATCGACCGAGGAAGTGAGGAGGTGCGCCTTTTCTTTTTTTTTTCTTTTCACTCCAACCGGTAGATAGTAGAGATGACCACACCTGGCGGCGTTGGCCTTCTCGAAGCGACCGGACCGCTAGCCGGCCAGCAGGCGCCGGACAGTCCCTGGGCTTCCGTGAGAGAGCTCGGAGAGAAGGACTGCAAGAGGGTGTTGGCGAGAGAGCCGCCGTACGCCGAGTCGTACACGGCCCGACATACGCCGACTGAAAAACTATAAGCAACCGAGGAAGTAAACATCGACAGGAAAGACCCTCGGACGATTTCCTCTTGCACTTTGCGTCTTCTATCGCTCTCCGCCCTGCTCCCGTTGGACACAGTGTCATCACTCTTCCCGCAATACCCTTTCCCCGACAGCCCCTCTGGAAATACGTTACCTTTCGCTCGGACAACCCCCTTTCCGCCGGCCGCTCGGACACCTTCACCGCCCTCATGTTCGACGCACCGTTAGCCGCGGAGTATATAAAGCTGCACGAGCCATTTGAACGCTGTGTCTTTTCTTCATTCGAGGAAACAGTCTTCCAGTAGCAAACATGCTGGTAAGTGCCCTACCCCACAGGTGGTATCGAAACATGGCTCAAGCGGTGGGCGCAGAACACAGACATGGGTCTACGGTATCGAAAATAGCGGAGCAAGCAGAAGAAAAGTGGGGATGCCTCCAGAACCGACTATAACGCGCTTTAATATAGAAAATTGATTTCGGTGCAAGCAAGTGCGGGCTGCTACAGCGCATTATGTGCTATGTGTCGAGGAGGGTAGTTTCGGTTTCTTGGGCTAAAAGGCATTCCGTATTGAAATGACCTTACTTTCCAGTGTTCAACGGCAAACAATGTTACCGGTGGGCAATGTCTGAAGTACCACTTTCGTAAAGGCCCTTTTCGACTGCAGCGATACGATTTTGCTTCTATAGTTCATTCGCCTCGCTAGACGTTTAATCAAGTTATAGCCCAGCTTTGAAATGTATTGATGCATATTTCATCTACCCCATAAATTGTCGTACATTACCGGAATATAGTCCAGCCAAACTAAACGTTAGCTATTTCTCGGTATAGACATGGTCCCCGTTTGACTGCTTTTGCTTAAACCATGATACCACATACATACGTTTCAGTGCACGATATGCTCCTACACAGAGGTACCCGACAGTAAATGGACTACACCAAATTTTGACCCCCAAAACAAGCATTCGTAGATATTTGCACGCGACTAGGCTCTTCCTCCAGCATCAATACTGTTTAAATTTATGTTTTTATATGACCGATACCTTAGCTTAAATTATGTGTCATGGCATCGCCAAGCTTACTGTACGCTGTCAGCTGAACTTTTTGCGACGTTAAGCACTTGATCTCACACGCTTACGCAGCGTCCTTAGCTTAAGCCACAGCCAGCCGGGAAAGGACTAGTTTGCCCATTATCTTTACGACCTGCTTAGATAGTTCATTGCACGAGTTCTTGCTTCCTAACTGCGTGGTTTAATGACCCCTTGAAAAGTGTCAACGTTCACCATCTATTCGTCTTCGACGCAGTCCATCGCTGCTTTCCTCGGCCTGATCGCCGTCTCGTCGGCCGGCTACCTCGGTGGCGGCTACGGAGGCCTCGGCTACGGAGGTCTCGGCTACGGAGGTCTCGCCTACGGAGGCCTCGGCTACGGTGCTGGCTTGGGCTATAGAGGTGGCGTTGTTGGTGTTGCTGCCGCTCCAGTCGCTGTCGCTGCCGCACCAGTCGTTGCTGCCGCTCCCGTCGTTGCCGCCGCCGCCCCATTGGTCCGTGCCGCCCCCGCGGTCCGTGCCGCTGCTCCCGTTGCCGTCGCCGCCCCCGTGGCCCTCGGCCCTAGCCCCGCCGCCATCGCCGCTGGTGCCTTCGGTGCCACCGCCGTGACCGGTAACGTCGCCAAGGCCGTCACCAGCCTGGTGTCCACCGCCCACCACACCTCCCCAGGAGTCGCCAGCGTGGCCACCCAGGTTGCCGCTCCCATCGTCGGCGCCAGCTACGGCGGATACGGCGGAGTCGGCTACTACGGCGGTGGATACGGCGGATTCGCCGGCGGATACGGCGGATACGCTGGAGTCGGCTACGGACTCGGTCACGGTGGATACGGCGTCGGCCACGTCGCTGCTGCTCCCGTTGTCGCCGTCGGATATGGCGGCTACGGCGGCTACGGCAAGCACTAGATAGGTATGGTAGGTTTCCACAAGCTGATATTCATTATTCTTGTAGCTTCTGAATGCTGTTCCGCACAATGCGCTGCAAATTCATTGTTTAAATCGTCCCGCAGAGAGTTTCCTAGTGCTGCCCTGACTTGTGGAATTGAGGGCAGTCTACAACTATAGTTATTACTTACTAGCTTGTTACGATTCATCCTTTGAAATGCTCTATAGCACATATTAGGAGTCGGCGGAGGAAGGGTGCAATTCTTTGATCTGAAGAGAGAAGGCGGAGCAGAATAGTGCAGTCGAGTGTCTTTTTGTGTTTCGTATTCTGTCACATACAAAATGGGGGCAGGACATGTGTGCGCTGGCCACCTCAAACCTACGTCACTGCACAGAAGAACAAATCCTTGCTGTTTCATATCCGACGTTATGAACCAACTAGATCAGACGAATTTAGTTAAACTGGTTATCCATCGAACTGTTCAGCACATACGTTTTGAATATTGGGCCTGCCTCGAGCATGACGGGAAGGGGGAAGAGATTTGCACATTGGGTTTAACATCATTGTGGAGTTCGTTGCCACACTGCTCTAGAACAAGTTGAAATTTATCCGATGTAACTGACATGGCTAAATGCATTCGGAGGATGTGCGTCAATACAAAGGGACTAAAGCTGTATTGTTGGTCACTAGACCCGTTGATGTTATACACATAGGTATGCAACCTATGAGCTATAATGGACCACTCGCTATCCTGACATTCAACTCTACCTGTATCGGCTTTGTAAACTAGGTACTCCTACACGCATGAGAGTGCATTAAGGTCTCATGTTTACTACGACCGAATATGCAATTGAATGATGCTATATTTAAGGGCACATTGTGAAAAATCTTGCAGTAATATACATTGTTTTTGTGTCTTTTTTTTTGCAGGTAAAGAAAACGACATTGCAAAGCTTATACATACGCTGAATGAGTGTTAGCGATGGAAGACTGGCCAGAAGACACCGATGGTCCAGTAGTGAAAGAATAAATTATTCAACTTGTTCTGCCTGGTGCATAAAATGTTCTCCTCCCTATCCCAACGGTACGACGTAGCCCGTCGGACATTGCCACCCTTGGATGAACGTACACACAACAACAACAACAACAACAACAACAACAACAACAACAACAACAACAACAACAACAACAACAACAACAACAACAACAACAACAACAACAACAACAAAACATGGCCTTGTTTGCGACAGCACCCAATATACACATTGACAACCTCTTTAAGAACTTCGAAAAGGTTGGGGCTCCGCTAAAGTATCACTTTTATTGAACCGATGAAAAGCACTCTTTCTGGTTTTTAGAAGCTACACGGACATGCTCTAAGCATGCTTCTTAAATCTCACAAAAAATTGCCTACCTACGTGGTCATGTTTTGACGTTGATGCCGGCCATAAAGAAAGACCTCCACTCTCTGTGTCACTATATTGGCTACTATACTGACACCGTAAACAATATGCTGCGTAGAGGCAACATACTGATAGGATGTTCAGAGTCTTATATTGACTGTTCATAATTATATTACCTATATGCATTTGAGGCACATTAGGACTTCTATTGATCAAAATAAAGACACTTGTGCAAGGCCCAACTTCCCTTGTGACAGGAACTCTTGTGTTGACCATAACAAGGGTTCTTGCTGAAACAGGACCTCTTCTGGAACGTTGGATGTAAAACAATCTAAATAACAAAGTCAGAGAAGAATGATCCGTCGTTCCTTGTTGCTAATGCTGTTAAAGTTAACGCCATTAATGGCCTTTTTGCTGTACCTAAAAAAGTGCACCTTTTTCACAACGCAATTGCAATTTATGCGTCGTGAAAACCGACCAAGAAAGATATTCTGGTGCTACGCTCTTGGTGGACATCGTTGGTGGAAATACATATTGCTAAAAGGTTGCAATAAGTGCACTCTCTCTCTCTCTCTCTCTTATGTTTTGCTTTCTTTTGATAACAAAAAAATGTCTCCATTCTGAGAACGAGTCTAGCACTGCACGACAAAATGATCCCGCAGAAGACTTCAACACTGCCCACAAAACTGTCACGTGACGTCAGCCCTTCTTGGAGAAATATCCGTATTTTACAGCAACACGAACCTTTCTGCACTCTGTGTGACTTGAGCATGGAAATACAGACACCATGACATGGACAAGTACGTCGTTTTAGTCCCGAGGAACTGAAGATCTAGTAAACCGGAGAGCCCGCGCAGACCAAGTTCGAGGCTCTGCCCACCATGGGACCGGGAGGCTTAAGTTCCAACGCAATGTCGTGGGCCCTTGGGACGGCCCGGAGTTGACTGTGAAGGTTGCAGCTCTCCAGGAATCGCTCCCGTTGCTCATTCATCATGAGTGGTGAGGCGTTAGAGTTTGTCACAGCCGAAACATGTGATCGATTGAGCACGAGCCATTGTCACAATTGGGGCACCGGTGAGATATGTGTTAGGATTTTTATCTATGATCACCTCGTTGAAGAAGTAGCAGGGAAAAGATTCCCGAGAGCAGCGCAGTTGACGTTTTTCCTTCACTAGGCTTTTACGCCAATAAAGCAATTTTCAATGGTGATGTATACCCAAGTTTTATGGTATATAGATTATCGACCTGCTCTGCCAACGGCAGAACAACAAGGGGATGAGTTTAGGGTGTGCATAATTATCTTAGGCGAAAATTTGAGACTCCTCCTGCTCAAATAGGGCTTTACGAAACCTCTCGAAGGAATAGCTTTTGAAAAGTCCGACGCTGTGACGTCAGTTCGATCATTAAGAGTGAGCGACGTATATGAAAGGCTGTGCTGCTGTGCTCGGGACAAGTTACAGATCCAGGAATAATAAATTGTTTCAAGGCAACCCTTTAGGGATCGTGAGTTGCAAGGGGTGAACAACACGCAACCTAGTGAAATTTATACCCTTAAATGAAATACATAATCCAATAACATGCACGAAGTGGACACATATATACGATAATTTGAAACGCATCTTGACATTTTGGGCACAGATAGTCAACAACTCACTGGAAGTCTCTCTTTTGTTAGGCTGACAAGGCGGTGATTTCAGTGCAATTTGATTTCTTCCATTTGCCATACCACATCAGGAGCAGAAGATACAGGACGCGAAGCGTCAAGAAATGCATCGAGTGTTTGCAATAATTTGTACGTGTTGAGGATAACTTACCGTGTCCCAAGCAATTTGACAGTAGTCGGTCGGTGATTTCAACAGTTCTCGGAAGCACAGTTTCTTGCAATGGAATAGTGGACCTAGCGTGTTCGATGCTAGGCTCATGTAACATGGCCTAGTATTCGCTACAGAAAGCGTCCAGTCCACTCTTGCGCCAGCGGGCACACGTTAATCATAAATAAAGCTCTGCCAGACGTCTATGCCAATCCCATTTCGTGCTCTTGAAAGTGCATGTCTTGCAACATGTAAATGCCCGTGCCACAAAAGTTCAGGCACACTGCTCACCACGATACTTCAGGAATTCGAGCAAGTCGACCCAGATTGGTGCTGACACAAGAGTTTGTGAAGATAAACGAAGCAACTGCCGCAAAGGTAGCTAGCAAACAACGCCAAGTAGAGTGTATGATTGTTTTATTGTCGCAGAACGTCCGTTTAATGTCCGCTTACATACTTACAAAAAACACTTGTGCAGATTATGCAAGCCCATTGTAGTAGCAAAAAAGGTACGAGGCCTTCAATGCTCTGTTTTCCCGAGCGACCATTCCCACGCAGGCGTAGGAAGGTGCCGTCGCGGACAGATGATGCGGAAAGCGGGGAATTCTCCCAAACCGAAAACATCAACAAAGACAATGGTTTGTCCATGCCTCTCAGATAAAAGAAACTACCCACAAATTGCGACATTACTCGAAGACAAAGTGTGTTGCCTGCCGGTCGTCGGATAAAGATGAAAGTGGATGGATGGTCATTAAAACCAAGGCGCTGCGACCACGCCGAGATGCTTGGGACAATGCTCCGCATGCGCGGCGTAAAGGGCGCAGTGACTGCTTGACAAACAGTTGCAAACGACGTGTCTGCAACACCCCCTTGCTACACAACGAACGAGGCACTTGGGAACAAAATGCTTTTGCGAAACGCTTTCGCATACGTGCGCGGGGCAGAGCGCGGGCAATTTGTGAGACAATGAGAGAGAGAGAGAGAGAGAGAGAGAGAAAGGGACCTCGCGTCGTTTTCGAAAGCGGTCACTCGCTGACCGCAAGACCTGCCCAGGGTGGGAAGTGGGAGATCGTTACAAGCTTCCAACGCACTCTTGCTTTTCTTCGCGGTGCACTTTACTGAGCAGTGTTTTAACGGTGCGTCACAGCTTATATACAGAGTACAGCCGATTTAAGTGCAACACGTGTACCTGTGTACCAGGAGTACAAGGGCACTACATGTTAGCGGTCAACGCAGGCTTGAGGGTACGAAAGAATTTGAGTGTACCTCAGATCAAAGTGTAGTAAATGTTTAAGGGCACCACAGGCTTAAGTTTACCACATGCTTGCGAATATGAGGTATTTAAGAGTACCTCAGGTTTGAGGGTATGGGAAAATTTTGATGGTACCACATGTTTGAGATCATCGCTGGTTATAGCGTGGGGAAAGCGTTGAATGCCTCAAGTTCACGGGACACACGTGTTTGCGGGCCTGAAATGATAGCACGGCATATTTTTCGGGTGTTTTGGTAAATGGAACTCGAAGGCATATTCATCGCTAGCGAATATGTCTTCAAGTAAGAGCCGCTTGTGTTCTCGTCTCTTTCACGTCTCTGTTGGCTAGGTCCGAATGTGTCTGGGGGTGGGAAATGTTCAAAAGTACAACACCCATAGGAGTACCGCGTGTGTATAGGTACGTGGAGGTTATAGATATGACTTGTTTGAATATATGAAAAGTCTTAATGTACCACAAGTTCAAAGGTGCCCAAGGGCCTACCAGAGGTGCTGAGGCAGAATTTCAGCCCCAGTCAAACCTGATGTACTGCTTTTGTCGCTAAACCAATCTAGAGACACCCTTTATTTCAGTGAAGATTTGAATGATTCTTGGCAATGGAGACGATCAGCAACATTATTTGCACCACGTAGAATGTGCCAGTCGTAAAGGGCAGTGACCTTGTAATTACAGAAGCGCAGGGTTAGGCTGTATTAGAAAAAAAAATAGCGGATCTCGTGTCATTGAACGCTTCCATAGGTACACCTGTAACTTCAATGGTATTTATGTATGTATCTGTCACCAAAAATGTTTAGGTTGGCTTCGTTTTCAGTTCAAAATTTTGTACTTGCAGCTGTTATTACTACATTAAGCAACACAATTTAGGTTTTTGTTGTTGTTCTGACCTAAATAGGCAAACGGGAATAACTCCACAGAAAATATCTAGGACACTAAACGGTGGCAGTGCCTTAACATTTAATCTCTAGTAGAGCGCAGAGTTTGATCTGTAAAACGAATGCAGTGTTTAAACACTTAAGCTTTTAAACAGGGCACAGCTTAATTTGTAAAACAATGACATTGCTTGGACACCTTGACTGTAGATCATTGAAGTTATTAAACTGTATATAAACCATCACGCCCGCATTACTCGTTAACATGAATCATCCTTTTCACACCAGGGTGAAGCAGTGGCAATGACCACTTCGTTTGTCGTGAGATCTTCTGACTAGAAGGGATCCAGCCTGCAGTTTGAAGGAAGCCGTCAAAGCGGAAATGTGTTTCGTGTGGATGTTTGTCCTCTCACTTCTGCTTCCTTGGTAGACCACAGTGTCCAGGAATGCGTCGCGCTAATTGAGGAAGCAAGAACTCGATGCACCCCGGAAAAATGCCAGCGAGTCACTGTTTGGTTTTGTCTTGTTACCCTGAGAGAGCCAAACCAGCACAGCCGGCATCGCGCGTTAAATAAGGTTACGTGCGAAAGGTGTGTGTCGGCCGTCCGCTCCCATGGCATGAACGGTAATAGCTAGCCCCGAAAGAGCTGGACGGGTGGGTGGCCGGCAGTGAGTACTTTCCGATGTCTTTCGCGACCCGCTTTGTGGCGTTCACGATGACCCGGTCATGACCATAGATTCAATCCCGCGTTGAACGTTTGCGTTATGATTCGTTTACGCCTTGCATGCATTAACCCATGCACGCGAAAATTTCGAGCATGCAAAGTCGTTCGAAAGACACTCGACAGCACTTCTTCTATACTAAGACATGTACTGATGACAAGTGATGACGTTGCGACTATAAGTCAGAAATAAAGTTGAGCTACTATTCTAAGGTGGCCGGCTGGTCTTGAGAAGATTTGCTGAGAAAGTGGCCTAGCTTGTTCATGTTCAGTGGAACAACTGAAGCGATCTTGTGGCCGAAGTAAGGAATTTTCAGTCTTCATAATTTACAACTCGAGTATCCGGAAGCTGTCGTATTTCTTAATATTTTGCTCTTATGCGCTTGGCGCTGTGAGAGTTGAGCTCGAACAACTCAAGTGGTACCCGTGTACATAGCGTTGCACGCTGAAGGATTTTTCATGATGTGCCAGTATTTCTCATTCCTGGTAGCTACAAAATTAGGCATGTTTACAAAAATCAGCAACCTACTAATTTCTGGGACACTGACATTAGGGTTTTTTTCGTATAGACAAGAATAGTAAGAACTCTTTAACGTAGCAGAATTTGTGTCAGATGTGTGTGTGTGTGTGTGTGTGTGTGTGTGTGTGTGTGTGTGTGTGTGTGTGTGTGTGTGTGTGTGTGTGTGTGTGTGTGTGTGTGTGTGTGTGTGTGTGTGTGTGTGTGTGTGTGTGTGTGTGTGTGTGTGTGTGTGTGTGTGTGCATATGCGCATGTATTGTGTGTGCGTGTGTTTGTGTGAGTTGTGTAATAGAGAGACATGCCTCAGGTTTTATTGCAATATCTCGCAAGAAGATGGCAACGATAACGGTGGGCGTAAACTTCACTGATCTCCTCCGTACATCGTTAGAGAAAGGACACAACGTGACATTGCAGTAGCTGCTAAGTCAATGCGGCATCAAAAGCAATGAACATACCAGCAATGCTGCTCGATCAGCTAACAGGCTTGAGGCAATACCCCTGTCAAGGACTAATGCTGATAGACAACTTCAACTGGCCGAACAAGAAATCACTTTCTCCACTTGGAATAAAGCAAGTCAACTGCACAACCAACACCGCCACTGCCCGAACGCTTTTGGTCATCAGGCACCTACTGAACTACAGCGAAATGAGCCACTCTGCTTTGCTGTTGATGACTAAGTGTCTTTCACGAAGTCGTTTTCCTGTCGAATTGAAATAGGTGACACCCATTTTTGTGACAACTGTGGTAACGAGGAAACAATACAGCACATCTTTTCTGTTGATTTGATTTCATTGATATGTGGGGTTTAACGTCCCAAAACCAACCATATGATTATGAGAGACGCTGTAGTGGAGGGCTCTGGAAGTTTTGACCACCTGGGGTTCTTTAACGTGCACCCAAATCTGAGCACACGGGCCTACAACACATCTTTTCTGATGTTCCTCGCTGTGATGCACAGAAAAAAATTCCTCGCTGTGTCACCATTGCTCACACAGATCACAGACCCATGATGGCAGAAATTAATTCTCGAATGTCGTTCTGAGAGGTCATCGCAGGTGAAGGTGACGTAAGCGCTCAACTTTTTAAGGACACTAAGGCACGTTGCCGGGCTAGTTGGTTGGGGTTCATCATTTATATTGGTATAGCGCACCACGACAAAGACACAAAGAGAGAAAGAGACACTTTACTTGTGATTGCATGTACATAAGCCAATCCAGAAGGTGTGGGAACGAAATACTTATGGAACACAAGTACAATGTAGGAAAAGCTGTGTCTGGTCATTTGGCCCTTCACTGTCAAAGGTGTGGTTGCGTCCGAGTGTTTCAAAACACCCGTATTCCCTATAGCGCACGTGACAGAACCACGCGTGAAATCGTTGAAGCCTATGAAATTGACAAAATGAAAGAAAAATGTGCGAGTGTGGCTTCCATAGCTTCCGAAGCCATAGCTGTGGCTTCCAAGCTAAAGAAAAGAAGTATCCACAATCTTCACTTTGACGTAGGCGAGTGCAATTTTTCGCAATCGGTGATGACGCGTGCATGAGCTGTGCTGTATCGTAACATGATCGAATTCCAGGTTTTATCAGTCTGTTATTGTATGAATAGCAAGTGTGATCGCAAATAAAACATTATTTGCAAGTAGCGCTGCGTTTCTCTCTCTCTCTCTCTCTCTCTCTCTCTCTCTCTCTCTCTCTCTCTCTCTCTCTCTATCAATTTGTGTTCTTTAGGACACCAGAATTTCACCGTTAGTTACCGATTAATGGCGTTATGATGACCGTGAGGTATGTTAGCTCGTTTGTGCGTGCTTCCTCCTCCTCCTCCTCTCTCTCTCTCTCTCTCTTTCTACATCTTGAAAACTCTCCCACTTTTTCACTCGGTATAGATTCTGGTCCTTCTAGACTTCCAGTCCTTCTGGATTGGTGAAGATCCATACTTTTTTTTTCTCACTTATTCGTTTCTTCCTGTGTTCCTTCTTCCTTCCTTCCTTCCTTCCTTCCTTCCTTCCTTCCTTCCTTCCTTCCTTCCTTCCTTCCTTCCTTCCTTTCTTCCTTTCTTCCTTTCTTCCTTCCTTCCTTCCTTCCTTCCTTTCTTTCTTTCTTTCTTTCTTTCTTTCTTCCTTTCTTCCTTCCTTCCTTCCTTCCTTCCTTCCTTCCAAAGCGTCACTGGGTTTAGAGTAGAAGTAGCCATGGTTTCGACTAACTTCACTTGCTCGAATTCAGCTACCACTTTGGTGCAGTAGTACGGTTTTGCGTTAATGACCCAACGGTTTGTGGGTTGAAATCCTGCAGCGATGGTCGAATTCCAATGGAGGCGAGTGCTGGTGACTCTTTTATAGACTAACGTGCCCATTCAAGCACACTAGGTGGCCCCACCGCAGTGGTATAGTGGCTAAGGTACTCGGCTGCTGACCCGCAGGTCGCGGGATCAAATTCCGGCTGCGGTGGCTGCATTTCCGATGGAGGCGGAAATGTTGTAGTCCCGTGTGCTCAGATTTGGGTGCACGTTCAAGAACCCCAGGTGGTCGAAATTTCCAGAGCCCTCCACTACGGCGTCTCTCATATTCATATGGTGGTTTTGGGACGTTAAAACACACATATCAATCAAGAACACCACGTGGACGATATTTGTAGAGCCCTCCTTCACGGCGCACCTGGTGGTCACATCGCTGTTTTGGCGAGTAAAACCCCAGATATCGTCACTTCCCCCACTTCTCGTTTCACCAACTTTCGCGCACGTATAGCAGCCGAACGTATACAGGCCGCTTTATTCGAACACAAGGCCGGACCTGAGAGCTCGCGGCCTTGCGCTAATCCACCCAACGACGCAATCCATAATCCAACACAACGGGTGTCTTGCAACACTCGCAAGGGAACCAACCTCGACCCGATGTGACAAGGGACCGCGCGCACAGTCACGGATTTAAACACCAGAACACAAGCGGTGGGGGGGGGGGAGGAGGGAGGGTCGCCTGGCACCTGCCGAAAGCACGTAACGCTTGACCCGCTGATCCTTATCAGACAAACAAAAAGAAACTTGCCCCGCCAACGCTAACCAGCGCACTCGCGTTCAAAATGCCACTACGCGTGTTGTAGATAGCCAACTTGTACCTACACACGCACTATCCTCTAATTTCTCGACGCTGGAGCCAAGTATTTAGGGCACGGACCTACGCCTTTCGAGCGGTAGCCGCGCAAGCCAGCACGCACTGCGAGTCGAAGGAACGAACGAGTGCCGGGGTTTTTGGGCGAGTGCCGGACCGCCGACTTTCATTAGTCACAACAAGATTACGGGGCTCTCGTCAGGTGCCGCTTGTGGGGGCCTCGTAATCGGCGCCCCGTTCACGATCGAACCACTCACGCCGGAGCAGCGACTGCATAACAGAAGCAGCGCCAGCTGCGGTACAGTGGCGCATTCGGCGTGCAGCGGGCGCGCACATACGCGGTGAAACGATCTCTTGCGTCTCGTTGCGAAGCGTGGGTCCGTTTAGCACCGTGGCGAAGTTAGCCGGTTCGACTGGCGCCGGCCGCCCATGGCACGATGCGGGCAAACGCGGCTGATTACATGCGCTACGCTCAAGAACGAATGAATCTTGCGCGTTGTTTAAGAATCGAGCGCTCGGATATGACGCTTTCTCGTACGCCGACGGACTTCCACCCCCCTTCCGTCGCGCGCGTAGAAGGGTTTTACTTGAGTTGTTTACAAGCCCCCATGGAGTGGCCCTCTTGCTAGCAAGCCATCAATAACGGCTGGCGTTCGTTTTTGTTTTCATTTAGCCTTGGTGCTTTCATTCTTTGGTACGAGGTCGCAGTTGTACTCAGGTAGGGTGGAGTTCTTCTGCGGGAAGTACGGCGTGAACTGTGCCCGCGGTGCAGAAGAACGCTTACTGCGAGCTGTCACAACATGTGATCTGTTACACCACATGCAATGTGCTTCAAGAAACGAACATTCAATGCCTCAGCGTCGTTTTTGAAACAGCGGGCTTGTTCGCGCTGTCACTTTCTTTCTTTTCTTTTTTTTTTTCGCGTATACTGATACACGTTGTCATCGAGCAGCGGATGCTAGATCGCGGGTACACGGGGCGAGCGCGAATCGCACCTCGCAATCTTGAAAAGCAATTAAGCAGCTAGCGACGCTATCGTGTCATCGTCATTCTGCGACGACGAAAGGCGGCTGCTGGAAAACTCGGGTATCGCCGTGAGCTCGACAACAGGGAGCGCTGTAACTGCGCGCTCGCTACGCCGAGGTGTGTGCTCCGTACCATTACGAAGTGCCACCAAATGGATGACTGCCTGGCTTATCACCAGAAAAACAGCTCAAGCACGTTCTGACCGGAATGTTGTGTCATGGTGTATGACGAAGCTTGCTTGTTCGCAATGCAAACCCGATGGTTTCTTGCAAGGGCTCAAACTTAGGCACTTAGGTAGAACGTATACAAAGTGAAAAAATACAGAGATAGAGAGAAGTAAATGTTTATTTTGAAACAGTGCCCCGAGCAATGCCCGGTGTCACCCTGAGGTGGGAGGGCTCCTTAGTCCAGGAACCCTCTGGCTTCTACTGCCCTCTTGGCCCTGGCGACGAGTTGTTGTTGCTCTTCCAGGTCCTCGAGGGCGAGCTTCGCCTCCCACGTTTCGGTAAAAAATAGAGATATATTTTAATAGAGAGCAGGAGAAGTTTGCCCCCGTGGAAGAAGTCAGAACACCAGGAGCGATGAGAGAGAGGCTGCTATGCGCAGCTCGAAACCGGGGTTACAGCTGCGGACAGTGAGCTGGGTCAGGGGGGTCACCGAGGCACAGAAGTGTCCGGCCACCTAAAGCGGCCCGAAGGCCCGTCTCATGTCCAGCGCGCATGTCCAACGGTGATCTAGCAACGTACTGACTGACTATACGCATCCAGTAGCCATTACTGATAGATTCGTTCGCATCATATTGGTACGTGAGCTTATTTTGCTGGGCTTTCACGTGATCGAAATTAAACCTCCTCTCACAAAAAAAGAAGAAAGAAAGGGGAAAGAAAGAACTTGACAATGTGTTATAAAATGGCGTGCCTTACGCAGGCACTCGAGTTTATTCTACGCACGGTTCTGGAGCTAACCTGAACAACAGCGATAACGATGGGACAACGAACCGGACATGAATAATGTAAAAAAAAAACGACGTGTTTCGCCATCGATTACACAGCAGAGCCCGTTCTATTATTCCATCAAGGGTGTTACTCGCTTTTACGGTGAGCTGTGCTTGATTTTCTGTGCAATGGCTCGCCCCAAAAAGTTCTGTTTTTGTCGGTCTGACACGCCACCTTCTTCGACGTGGCAAACAGGCTGCAATAAAAGCGAACACTTCTGAAGCTTTCGGGAATTGTTTGTCACCTCTTGAAACGGAATGTACTTTACACAGCTTTCCCTTAAATTTAGGCTTAATGCACCAGCGAGAATGAAATATATGACAATCGCTAGGGAGAGGCCACACGTGGCTACCACTCCTACACAGCCGAATTCAATCGGCATCTCGGTCACTGCGTTCCTGGGCGTAGTGGGGACATGCACAGCCTATCGGCCCGGCAGTTAGCTCCAGTTCACCTCGCCACTCCCAACATTTCCTTCCGCTACCACCCCCCTTTACGCTACCCCCCCCCCCCTACGCCCCTCCGAAACCCACAACTCCACTCTGCACTGAAAACCGGAGGAGAGACGCATCGGTATGCGAGCGAGTCGCATTGAAAAACCAACGTACTCTGTTGTGGGTTGACGGCGAGATAGGAATCGCGAAAGCGTGCGGTGGTGGCGTGCAAGGCCCCTGTGCAGCTGTTGGGTCCGTTCTTTTTTTTTTTTCGTTTCAATACTTTCTGTTTGCATGGACTGAGTGGCTGCAGCACGCGTTCGTATATACGCACGCGCTGCAAAAGGTAATATTTTTCTCCGCAATGCACTAGGCATGTGTCACAAATGGAACGAGATAGAACCAGGGGTGGCGTCAGAGGGGGTACAGGGGGAGGGGGAGTTTGAGCCCCACCCCACCCAAATGTTTAGCCCCCCCCCCCCTTTCATACCCTCTCAAGAGCGAATAGAGTCAAAAGACAACGCACAAGTTACATGCCTTTCTGCTACCCCTGAAGGAACTCACTTGTCGTGGTTGCCAGTGACAGAACAAGAGATTGTTCTAGAAAGAGAAGAAGAAAAAGAAGGAGGGTGTACCGTAAAAAAAAGAGAGAGAGACCAACATAGCACTAGTAGCCGATTTGCTACCCTGCACAGCGTTGTGTAAATAAGTGTACGAGAGAAATATAGAGTAAAAAACACAAAAACGAAGAGAATAATATTCACAGCATATCCACGGGGTGAATGATGATGGGTGGGATGAAGCGTACGTCCGTCCATCTGTCCGTCTGCGTGACGGACGGACGGATGGATGCTTCGCCCCACTCATGGTCATTCGCTGCATGCGTATGTTGTGAATGTCTTATTATAACAGCGCCATCTAGCCTCTTTAATCGTATACTATTCGAAAACCACTGACGCCATCTGGTGATATTATTTCGAAGTTACTCCCAAAGACAGGTATCCACAGAACGACATCTAATGATCAATCTTAATAACTAACTAGAAGTGGCTACTACTATGACATACTATTACGAGGGAACGACGCTCACCCTAAGGAGAGCTTTGGCCCTAAAAAATGCACGCGAGCACATCGAGGCAGGGCATTCCAATCAGAATTGTTCTAAGAAGCCTGCGTGTGGGCGCCGACGCGCACATGAAGGCTCGTTATGATAGATCGGGGGACTGCTTTTAGTGCCCGCCATGGTATGAGAGGTTCTTAGTGAGGACTTCACCGCAATGCGCGTGCAGAACGAAATAAAATGGAACAGTTGGGCAGGCATCACTGTGGTGGATCAAGCCTTTATTTTCTTGTCTATCGCTCACCCATGTCTATCTACCCACTGGCCGGTTGGGGGCCAAGCCCTATTACGCAATGAGCTGTGGCGTTTCTGTTTTCTTCTTTTTTTTAAAGATAAAAAGTCTTGTCGAACACTGATCAAATTTACCCGACTGCTAATGCGCCCTGATTTTCCTCCAAGGCGTCATCGAAAGAGCGGGTCTTATTAACGGAGACAGATAGATCAGTGATTTGTCGAGCTGCGCATTCGCCTTTCTCTTGCTTCCCCGGCCGTTCTGTAGATGGAGCCATTGGTGTAACGCGATGTACTGCCGGTGTCCTTCCATAGCTTTATCTGCAACCCCACATGATAACAACTAGATTATCATGGTGAGTTTACATTATCTGGCGTGTGGTACGAAAGTGGTCGACTGAAAGTGTGCCCACATTTTGTCGTTCCCAATAATGAGTGTATTATCACAACCAAAATAATCACATCAAGCAGCGAGACGTCATTTTAGATCACATAGCAATACGTTGGGCAGAAATGGAAAAACGTTTATTGCATTGCAGTGAAAAAAAAGTAAAATAAGGGTTAGAAACAGGTGGGCGGGGCCCCTAGTCAAGGGCTCCACTGGCCTCTGCAGCCCGCCGCGCCTGGTCCAGGAGCGCCACTTGGGCCTCGTTTTCCTCGATGGCGAGCAAGATCTCCCCCTGCTCCATCGTGAATTTTTTCGCCAAAATTTGAGGCGTAATAATTTTAGCTGGCCTTAACTTAGATTCCCGCGTAATGTGAGCAAGTGTTGGCTGTCCTCCACACCACGGGCAAGACCCCACGCATGCGGTTGGGTGCACCGCGTGTTCTAAACGCAGGTGCGGATGTGTATTTGTCTGCAGGCGGCGCCACTCATTCGCTTTTTTTTTTATCCCGGCTGTGGCGGCTGCATTTCCGATGGAGGCGGAAATGTTGTAGGCCCGTGTACTCAGATTTGGGTGCACGTTAAAGATCCCCAGGTGGTCGAAATTTCCGGAGCCCTCCACTACGGCGTCTCTCATAATCATATGGTGGTTTTGGGACGTTAAACCCCACATATCAATCAAATCAATTCGCCTTTTTACACTAAGCCGAGAATGGGGCTGTCACTGGAGGAATGACTGTAAAAACTTTTTCATCACTGAGCCTTGGGCGTCACTGGAAATAAAACCTGCCAGCCACCGGCGACCGCTATTTCGCCATACATTGCATGACGTCATGTGCTGCACGAACCAGAACTGTTCAGCCGCTGCTGGGCCTTCTTTCGCTGGCATGCTGAAGAAAAAACCTAAATAGCTGGGATGACCGTGTAAATGAGCAAGGAATAAAATCGAACACCGGAATTCAGACGCACAACAGCGAGCCGCCTGTCAAGCTACGACTCGCAAGTGGGCCAGCGTTGCCCGACTCACAGGCCACTCACGTGCTTATCAAAATATTCAATTATTAATAAACACTGGACCAAATGCGCTTAAATTCGTCCAGCTTGTTTGTGAACACCCACGGATGAACGCCGACAACACAGATAATTGAAAACTGGATGTCATGGCGACTTCAAGCAGGGTCGTTTAACAGGTAAAAAGCAAGCATGTGTGAATGGAAACATTCGTCTTTAGGCAGGGAACCAGCGCTCTTACCAGCGAACGGTTGACGAAACGATGAAATGTAGTGGTAATGTTATCTGTGCGAGTAATTATGAGAGAAAACAAAAGCAGAGAAGCAGCCTTCGAACACTTACCCCCGTATTCACAAACGATCCTCGACTCGACTTTCATGACGATAGTTATAGCGCGAGAACAAAACGACGACACAGAGACAAGAAGGACACGAAAGACACCCTTCGCTTGACGGAGTTGTGCGCTGCGCCGCTGCTCAGCTGAAAATGACAATGTGCTACTCAAGAATAGCAGAAAAGTATCACTGATATGCAGTCACTTGCCCTGCATAGAGATGGCGCTCCCATCGGCTTTCCCAAGTGAAGGTGGAGTGTTGAGTGAATGGGCGTTCTGGAATACGGGCGTTACTATAGAACGTGTTGCATGGCTAGTCGGTTCATTCTAAAGAAAGGTGAAGAACGCAACCCACCCACAAGATAAGGCATAAACTTGCAAATGACATTACTACGAACAATACCACGCTTATGGTATAAAGATTGCAAAAAAGTTTTTAAAAAATTGCGCTTCTGCTTTACGCAGGGTGACAGACGTGTGACTGGTGCGCACACCTCGTTCAATATTGATAAAATACGCCTCCAAAATGTGACGTGCCACAGTATTCTTGCACGTTACACAGTGTTCTTGTTCCTTTGACAACTTTAGCCTACAAGTATTTTTCGAATACTTTGGAACACGACTGCTTTGCATCAGACAAAGCGTGAACTTTCACATGAGTTATTGTCGTTACGCTATAGTCGAGAACAATGCATTACACGCTCTGTTTTTGCATGTGACCGTGCTCTATCTATACTCTCACGAAACGACACAAACGTTGCATATTGAACGGCCCTCAACTTTAGGCTATTGTGTCGAGGTCGAATTTACGTATGATGGATCGTCATTTGTTCTGCATCGTGCGTACATATCGTATGCGCATTTAAGCAGGCGCCGCTTTTACAATGGCGCAGCACAGTCTGTACTGTTTTATCTGTGGGCACCCTTGAGATCAACTTTCGAGTTTGTAGCGCGTGGGAGTTTCAATGGGTGGCGAGAATAAATAGACGATCTGACTCGTCTTTTCCGAAAGCAAAGCGGACGGAGATCGCTTTTTTAATTGACCCCTGCGTTCGTCTAAGGCCACCCACGTTGAAACCCGAATGCCTGTAATGACCACGTGGTAAGTCATGTTAATAAGAGATTTATTGATTTATTGATTGATTTATTGATTGGTTGATATGTAGGGTTAAACGTCCCAAAACCACCTTATGGTCATGAGAGACACCGTAGTGAAGAGCTCCAGAAATTTCGACCATCTGGGGTTCTTTAAGGTGTACCGAATCTGAGCACATGGGCTTACAGCATTTTCGCCTCCATGTTCATAAGGGGGCCATTCCTAATTCCTCTCTGACTTTCTTTGATACTCCCCACCAGTATTGCATATACGGGTATTTGGTCAATCAAGCAACCAAGCTGAGCCACTAAAGATTTAGGATTGCTTTCCTTATCGGGAAATGTCGCTAGCCCCCTACTCCAGCCACACATGTGTGGGTTTCTTTCTTTCTTTCTTTCTTTCTTTCTTTCTTTCTTTCTTTCTTTCTTTCTTTCTTTCTTTCTTTCTTTCTTTCTTTCTTTCTTTCTTTCTTTCTTTCTTTTTTTTTCAATCTTTCTTTCTTTCCTTCTTTCTTTCCTTCTTTCTTTTTTTTAAATTTCGCAATGCTCTCTTTCAGCTTAATAATAATAGTGATATCTTGGGCTTTACGTCCTGGTTGAGAAACGCCGTATTGGAACGCTCCGGAATTTCGAACCATGTAGTGCTCATTATTGTGAATTGACCTCGCACAGTACACAGGTCTATACCATTTCGCGTCCATCGCGAAATGTCCATCACACTGTCCATCGCACTGTAGCCACTGTTCCACCGAGGTGGACAGTTCGTTCTAGCATTTTCATTCCTCCACGCCGGAAATAAGACGTTCATCTACGTGCTCCGCAGCAGAATATTTCTGTTTGCCTCCCGCAACAACCACAGTAACGTGCTGAACAATGAAATAACATAATGACCAAATGCAAACGTCAAATGGTAAGTGACCTTACTTGAGAGAGAGAGAGGGATAAAGATGCAAGGAAAGGCAGGGAGGTTAACCAGACGCACATCCGGTTTGCTAACCTGCACTGGGAAAGGGGTGAAGGGGAGAAAAGAGGTTGCAGATAAGATCAGATTTCTATACTAGCCCTGACTGATCGCTGACAAGCCAATGATTATGTGACCGTCAATTATTGGAAAATGACGCATACTCATAAAAAGCTGAACGGTGCACATTCGAGAGCCTTATTCGTGTAAGCTAATTGTGACACTTGGAAACTTAAAATAAAGCTTCCATGCTTGCTTAATTGATATGTGCGGTTTAGCGTCCCAAAACCACCATATGATTACGAGAGACGCCGTAGTGGAGGGCTCTGGAAATTTCGACCACCTGGGGTTCTTGAACGTGCACCCAAATCTGAGCATACAGGCCTACAACATTTTCGCCTCCATCGGAAATGCAGCCACCGAAGCCGGGATTCGATCCCGCGACCTGGGGGTCAGCAGCCAAGTACCTTAGCCACTAGACCTTTGCGGCGGGACAAAGCTTTCATGCTTTCCTTGTATTCATTATTTCTTGGCTGTATGCAGCTGTGTAGAACAAAAGCTGGTACCTCAATCAATTCGATTCCCATTTACGTAAGCACGGCATGTCATGTTGTTGTCGTTTACAGAAAGCACTGCATCCGCTGAGGGTCACGTCACTGAAATAATCGCATCGCATGCGCGTGGCACGGCCGCTGGATAAAAAAGGAGGCCGTGCATGTGGCATCCCTCATTAAACTTAACTAGACTTATTGTGACACCACTCAATGTTCCAGACTTTGGCTTTAATGATCATGACCGATGCATGTCTGTTCTGAGATTGTACACAAGACAGGTTTTTCTTGTATTAAGCTTCCACTTGGCCGTCAGTACTTGTGCTGTGGTAGTCGTTTTTTTACTGTCCTCGTTTAGTGTCCTGCGTGACACGTAGCGTCAGGTCGCTTAATCATTTCTTCTAGACGTGAACACACTAGCCTTTATGGCATTATTCAAAGTCAATGAACTTCATTCCGGCAGAACTATGAAAAATCATTGGCTCTCAATCTGACAAATTATATAATGATTTTGAAGCCTGCCCGCTATCTAGTTACTGTAGCTGACTTCGAAGGGAGAAGCTGACCTGTTGTCAGTGGAGGAGAAAAATAGAAAAATAAATGATCTAGTCACGTTCTGTCACTCAAGCACAGAAAACAAAAAAGTGTCTTAACTGCTTAGAGCCGCCCCACTCTTTCGTGGGTAGGGTTGATTTCTATCAGGCCAAATTAAAGAAAACAAGGAGTGGTCTCTTTTATATTACTGTTTATTTTTGTTGCCCTTCCCTTTGCCTTATTAGTACGCACGATAGCGGTCATAATAGGTGGTCTCCTGACTGGCACGTAGAGACGTCTACTTAAAAAACCCTTACAGCAGATGCCGAGGCTTTGTCTGTGTCTTCCAATTTTTGCTCTCGACATGCGCACAAGTCATGTTAAATGCTATTGTCCAGAGTCCTGTGAAACATGTAAGACAAACATGTGGGACAGAAAACTCGCTCACAAGTGCCAAATGAAAGTTTCCAAAGAGAAACAAAACAGGTCCAAATACAATCTGCGGCAGCAGCTACTGACGAAATAATCGCGTCGACACAAACCTTAAGCGATCGAACGAAGGCTCACTTTGAGGTCAGCGAGCAAGCTATATGACGAGTGACAGACAACGGTTGTTATAGAGGGGTGCTTGAAGGGAAAACAACGCCAGCGCGATTGCCAAATTATTCGCGACTCTCTGTAGTCTTTATTTTTTTCGTCTTTTCTCTGACATCGTAGAGCATTGTCCTATCTTTGTTTTCCTGACGCCCGCGTCAATTTCCAGCGATTGGCCTTCCATTTCGGGGTAACGCCCGATATGCCTGCGAGCAAGAGTTATTCTTGCGCCTACCAGCCTGTCTGCCAGCCTATGTCGGCTGGACATGGCTTCAGGGAGTGACAGTTCACCCGATCAGCTGCTGTTTTCTCTGGCCGGACTAATTTCGAGACCACCACTAGCTGGCGTTCGACAATATCCATGGACGCGCGTATATAAAGAGCTAGCCGTCAGCCGCGAAGCCTCACACTTGATCTGTTTGCAAGACAGTCGAGAGTCTATACCCAGAACAATGCAGGCCCTGGTAAGCCTTTGGTGCTTTTCGTTTCCTGCTTCCAGCCATTCTCTCGTGGATTCTCGCGAAGTGCAACACCTTTGCAGCCTCGTAGATCTTGTGGACAGTGAAGGTATGCACGTGGTCGCGTCGTTTCCGTGCCTGAAGACAGTTTGGAATAAGTGCGTGGTTGACCAAGACCCGGCGTCGGTGATGTTCAGCTGCTCCGGATGGTTTCGGGTTTATAAAGCTCATTCATGTTTATAGCAAGGCCAAAGTACAAGTTCATCGAGAAGAGATGGTTCAAAGGGCACTCGCATTTTAGAGAATAAGTGCTTGGACAACTTTAATCATACTAATTTGGGACAGCAGCTCGTGAGCTTGATAGGTGGGGCCCCAAGTTCGTTGGCTGCTGCAGCAAGCCTGACGTGACCCAGAAGCAATAGCCGCACCTATGGGCTAGAGGTGGCAAGCTGTGCCTTACAGGGTTCGAAAGTGTTGGAGATATTAAGATGGCCTAAAGACGTATCTGAATTTGGTGGCATGGGTTGGTATCCCCTCGCAATATAATAAATGGGGTACAGCAATGGCAAGCCGACGCACACTAACATGCGTAGTCTCAGGCATAGTTTCTATCGCGATCATCGGAATTTCTCGATTTGTTTTGCTTCAAGTGTGTTGATTAAATCTACAAGTCGTGCCTTAGATCATTGTAAGAATAAACTGTAGTGATGCTATGTTCATACCATTATTTATTCCTTTGGCAGACCGTCGCTCTTTTCCTCGGCCTTGTGGCCTTCGCTGCCGCTGGCTTCCTTGGCCATGGATACGGCCATGGTTACGGCCACGGCTACGGCTACGGCTACGGCAAGGCCTACCTCGCCAACTCTGCTGTGACCTGGTCCATCACCCCCTCTGCTCTCGGTGGATACGGACATGGTGGATACGGTGGCTACGGCCATGGTTACGGCCATGGATATGGCCATGGATACGGCCATGGTGCTGTCCTCCTCGGCTACGGCCATGGATATGGCCATGGTTACGGCCATGGTTACGGTCACGGTTACGTCTATTGAGGCTTCGGTGAGCTCAACAGTGAAACAGTAAGCTTGTATGTTTGAAATGAGAGGTGTAGTGCTCATTTAAAAGGAAGAGCACATAAATAAAGAACGAAGACAGTAAAAACGGTCTTATACAAAGTGCTTTAGCTATCACGTAGCACGATTATAAAAAAAAAAAACAGATGAATGGCATTTCGCAAAGCAAACCTAGTTTATGCTGTTCCTAGTAAACTGGAGCAGGCTCTGGTTTTTTAGTTAACGAACTTTAACTAGACATAATGTTATTTTTAACTGCACAAGCACTGACCCGATTATCCAAGTGTCAAAGGGGCATTGTAGGCACGTTCGAGTGACTAAATGCAATAATTTCTACAACGTAGAAATAGAAAGTTCACCTTTTCCGGTTAATGAAGAAAGCCCACACAATCAGAAGAGCGACGCTAGACTAGACTGTTGCGCGCATCAGAAAGCCGCACCTTCACATAGGCTCACTGTCATGTAGCCAGTATGAAGCAAAGAAGTATAGGTCGCCCTATCTGTCATTCGCCGGCTGAAGAAACACGTTGCTTCGGTAATCAGAACAGGTCTGCCGCGTTATCAATGGGAACAGTTGATCGCCAGACCTGGTCACTAATGTTCACGTATAATCGAGGGAAATTTATTTCTGCATAATGGCGACGCATGTTGGTACCCGACCTGTAACCATGTCTAAAGGTGTAACGCTGTCTATGACGATGCCAAAGCAATTGCTTGCGGAAATCTGATTTCAGGGCGGTGCCTTGTTTTGCGGGTGGGAGCTCATCCGCGGGTTACTTTTCCCATTTCACGGTTTTCTTCATCATCAAAAAAAATAATAATAAATTGAGGACGCAATTCGTACGTACCTAAAGATAGCGCAGGGAGGTGTTATTTAAAGATGGGGACATGTGCTCATTGAGATTTTGATAGTTACGCTAGTACCCATTGAGTTATCGATACAAGCATTACTAATTAGTCAAGTCTCCTTAATAAAAAAGACATTGTGTTGTGGTGCCTTATCCAGTCCAGAGAGAACAATATGTACCTGGTTTTCTTCACGTGACGCCCTTGCTCTATTTTAAAATAATTTTGCATGACAGGTGAGACGCCCTGCATTTAAACTACACGCCAAGACGGTATCAACGAGCATAAGACGATGCAGGCGCTCAGCTGCACAATTTTTACACTTACGTGATTTTAACAATCACATTCTTTTTTTTCTCTGCAGCTGTGTGAGTCCAATGGTCTACATAATGGCGTCTTGCTTGTGTCAATCATTGATCATTAAGATTCATAACTTCCTCACGTAGTTCCTCCGGATGCTGTACACGTTACGTCGGGGGCTATGTTATAGTCTTACGCACATACCTGTGCAATTAACACGATTTAAATGGGCAGCGGTTTGAATTTAAGCATTGGTTGCTCCAGCATATTAAGTATTAGTCATTGAGTTCACTCGACAGTTCAATTCCAAGACAATTTTCGTCCGTCATACCTCCGACGGTGTGCTATCAGTAGCGGATGCATTGGGCCAAATAAGTTTGAGACTGGACTATCCATAATATAGAACGATATGTCAAGCTAGATCAGGTAGGTTTTATAAGTAAAACCTTTGTTTTTTTTTCTTTTATCTTTCAGGTGTTTACACTGTAGGAACCTCGGAGTGTGCTCTAAGACTGTTGTGTCAATGACACCGAATCTGTATTTAATTTCTGATACCGAATGAGAACGAATAAAGCAAGAAAAAAACGACAAGTTCGTTTTGCTTTGACAAATGGCTTTCGTCATTGTAACACTTTCGAAAAATTACCCACGAAACTTCTGTGTGCCGGATAACAATTGTAATCGATTGTATGGCCACCACTTTACGGAGGGTAGTGAGCTGACATTCTGCCTAACTTTACTGCATATGTTATGCCTATATATGTTAGTAGTTTCAGGCAATGCGTGTTCTTTTTTAGATTTGTTTTATTCCCTTTTTGAGATGGTGCAGTGATGATTTCGGTCCCGACAGCAGTTTCTCACCAAACTGAACAACCGCGTTTTCACTCACACAACCAGCAGTGGCTATAACGTGGGACGCCTATAGTCCAATAATGTTTACTAAATACCGGAACCATTTTCGTGATGGCTACATTCTGTCCATTCCATCTATGTCTATTAACTGGATTGCTTAAGAACGTTTTTTGTTCTTCCATTCTTTCCGGCTAACAAATGCATTAAAGGTAACATATATCAGGTTATATTCAGCGTGAAACGTTAACTGCTTCATTAAACCATCCTTCGAGTCAACCCTAAAGCCAAGGCTGCTGACCCGCAGGTCGCGGGTTCAAATCCCGGCTGGGGCGGCTGCATTTCCAATGGATTGATTGATTTGTGGGGTTTAACGTCCCAAAACCACCATATGATTATGAGAGACGCCGTAGTGGAGGGCTCCGGAAATTTCGACCACCTGGGGTTCTTTAACGTGCACCCAAATCTGAGTACACGGGCCTACAACATTTCCGCCCCCATCGGAAATGCAGCCGCCACAGCCGGGATTTGATCCCGCGACCTGGCATTTCCAATGGAGGCGGAAATGTTGTAGGCCCGTGTGCTCATATTTGGGTGCACGTTAAAGAACCCCAGGTGGTCGAAATTTCCGGAGCCCTCCACTACGGCGTCTCTCATAATCATATGGTGGTTTTGGGACGTTAAACCCCACAAATCAATCAATCAATCAACCCTAAAGCCAAGACTGAAAGAGTATGCGTAGTATGAATAAGCCGTTCCCGCACCACAGAAAGTGCCAGTGTCGGCCGCATACCAAGCCCCACTCCGTGGCGCAAGGGTCGACCGTCGTATCTCTTATACTCACAAATTGAACGGCGACACACGCAAAGGCTAAACGGGGGCTCGCATACGCATACCTACTTTCTAAAGGGCCTATTATCAAAACGAAGTACAGTGACGCAACGATACAAAAGGAGTGTTTCGGTAACGCTTGGCGCCATGCACCCTATACGCCTACAATCGTTAATAGGCACAGGAAATAGCCGAGCCAGCGCCGGCGCGACAGACATACGATCCGAACCGAGGTAGTATACCTCCTGAATAATGAACCACACCACGAGTGAGTTGAATACAGTGGGGGAGGTGTAGCCACTTGAAGAGACCCGTCGATGCTATATAATGCGCAGGATATGGGAGCCCAAGGGAGAGTCCTTGATTGGAAATCGAAGCCGAAGTTGCCGCACCCAGTTTTTCACTCGAGCGTGCGCGCGCGTGTGTAAGTCCGGAACAGCAAAGTTATGTGACCCCGAACGTACAAGGAGTATAGGCTGCGTATTTGTGCTCAGTGTAAGGATTTAATATAGCCCTGATGGTCGCGACGCCTACCGCCCTTCGCAGGCACCCGTCAAGCATATAGCGGAAAGGATAATTGATGGCCTATATAGACCACCAGTGATGGCAGCTCCACTGGACGGCTGGCAAAGTCGGATCATTTCTCTTTCTTTACTCTCTGGCTCGTTTCAGTGCTTTTTTTTCTTTTGTGGCACGTGTGGTTGCGGACGTATCCGATAGCTGATGTAGATGGCGCTTTTGGAACTGTTGCAGTCGCAAGTGCCGTTTTGCGCAGAGCGCTCAGAAACGAACATCTACAACCGGACCCATTTGCGAGAAAACACGACCGCTATACGTGAGACATAAGTAGCGTGACTAATTCCATAGCCCGACGACGAATTCGATTGCATCAGGGTTTACGCGATTTGTTGGTCGGGCGTGTGGTTTGTCGCGGCCTTCAGGCAGCCGGAATGCACGTGCAATTACCCGGAGGTATACGAGCAATCGCATTAGTAAAGCGAGTGCCCTATTTTTTAAACACTTGACGATCGGAATTATTTTTTTCCAAAGATACAAAGTAGTTGATTAGGCAAGTTTGTCGAGCGCTGCCACCACCTGGTACGAGGACTTTCGTAAGTTTGTTATCGTGAGCAGTATCACGAAATTAACATAAAATGGATGTTTTTATAGTCCCTCTTGGCGCAAGCAGTGACGCACTACAAGACACACAAGCAAAGACAAGAGACCTGGCCCCTTCATGTTCGTATACATTACAGTGCGAATCTGCTTAAGCCATGTGTATTCCACGAACAGTGTGCCACACTGCAGGGTGTTAAAACGTCCATCATTCTCAGAAGCTAAGAAGCCCAAGCTGTCATTAAAAGAGTAGACCCTACTGGCATGGTTTTGGAGAACGGAAAACCTGAATCGGCCCTGCTTTCTTTTATCGAAAGGTGTATAATTACCACTTGCATGCAGCGCAGTCATCGTTCATCACAAATGATCCTTCATTTTTAATCTAAACCATCTTATACAGCAGCCCCATTTGCGCACGATGTGAAAGCGTGTTGCCACTTTTGGAGCTTAAGCACCACAATCATTACCCTGAACGCAGGTGCAAATTTCTACAAGCCTACAGTACGCGAGATCATGGTCACACGATCGTTGGAACTCATGCTTGCATGATTTCGTCTATGCGATGCCAAGTCCTTCAGGCATTGAGCGTAAGCTATCACCACCGGAACGGAAGCACAGACGCCACCAGAGCAGCAATTATTAAATGAATAAACAAATCACTATCCTTGAGGCGAATATACTACTGGCATCATTAAATGGTAGCTGCTACTGAACATGGTGCTCTGGGTTCACTCATACGTAATTCAATGCCCTTCGATTATCCCACGCCACCGAAATACAACTCACACCTTCGTTCAAATTAGAAAAAAAAATAGACGTGTGAACCTTTCTTCGTACGAATGACCTCGTACGTAGCCAAAAGATCAATCATAAGCTGTTTTTTTAGTAGTAGCGAGCTTTATTAAAAGCGTATATGTGGCTTGACATGGACTTTGCGCTTGATTGATATTGTCCACGTCCAAAGGGATGCCTGCCAACTCAAGCAACAATTAGCGCTACCAATAACGGTGATCTCGTGTGCGCAAGTTTGAATCACCTAAAGCTTGCCTTAAATGCATGCACTCCGTCTATTGGGCAGCTTTAGAATGTGATAACAAATAATGTAAAGCAATACCATTTTCCGCTGCCAATACCAACATGTAGCTTTCACTCGCACAATCTTGTACATCACAGATAATAATAGTAACTTCGCGCATGCTTCGCGCATGCAGAACAAAACGTTAAGTAGGTGCTCGTGTTTAATAAGGGTGCTTGCTAAACACCCACCGAGTGGTCTTGCCAAAGTAATTTGTCCAAACTGAAGTTTGTATCTAAAGTGACCTCGTGGAATCGGCAACAAGTGAGACCTATCCATTGGCTCTGGACACGTATCACTTTAAAGTCCAGTTTGCTTTGCCTAATTTCATCATCCAATTCGACATTGCCAGCTTATCAAGGGAATACGTTAGACCCGTCTACGGTAAGATGCATTGGTAAGAAGCTTAGATTCTAATAAAGGACACCAAGACGTACTGACATGGGCAATAAAGGAGAGAATGCAAATGCACTGCGTTTGCGTTTTCTCGTCATCTTTTACCGTCCCCTGACCTTCACACCCTACCTGCATCTACTATAACCAGCTAGCTCAACGAAGTGGCGTTCGGAATAATTTCTAAGTGGGTCCAATTTATTCATTGTGGAAATGTTACACACCTGAAAACGTGTTGACCGACTACTTTACCTGTAAACGGGACGACTGATTGCTCTCCCACAGTTGAGTACGAAGTACTCGATATCGTTAAGCACTTTGCTCTAAACACACACCTGGATCTCTGTTACTAGTATGCAGTGAACTTCCTGTGTACCCTCTCGTTCTTTATGAAAGGGAACACGCGAACGCGTGGCCCGCGCTCTGCAGCGGCTGCCTACAGCACCATCAACCGACAGGTGAAAAAAGCACGTTCGCTTTTGGCGCCATCTATGGCCAAGCAAGATAACGAGTCTTGGGCGGTAGACAAGCGCTGCTAGATTACGTTCCCTCGCCGTTTGCGCGGCGGGCGATTATCGGGCGATTATACTGCAGCCTTGCGCCGCGGTCGCGCACAACTTTTGATATGTTGGCAGTTGACTACGCAATCCAGGCGTGAGCAGAGATTGTGTGCAATCTAGCAGCGCTTGTCTGCCGGCCATAACTCGTTAATACTATTATTTTTTGGCAACAAATGACGCTCGAAGCGAACGTGCTTTCTTCACTTGTCGGTTGATGGTGCTGTAGGCAGCCGCCGCAGAGTGCAGGCCACGCGTTCGTGTTTTCCCGTTCATAAAGGACGACAGTGTATGTACATACCATAGGAGCGGCGACCGTGAGCGTGCCGAATGTGCAACGTCGAAGACAATGACGATTGCGTGTGTGCTCGTGGCAGCCGCTGGCAGCGGGCAGTTGCGGCCCGGGTTCCGATCAGTAAACAAGGTTTCTGTCGGTCCCCGCCTCCTCTATTAGGGGTTCTCGGGCTAGCCTCAGCCTCGAACCCCTACAACACATAGATCGTGAGAGCTTCATGCTCTCCCATATTAGAGTTAGAGTATACGTCCTACCCGCAATCGTCCAACAATAGTTTTAAACACATTGATCATGCAGCTTGCTTCGCTTTTTAGACATGACTTCCTGTACCACTGAAAACATGGAATACATGTGACGAGATATTGAGCACACTTAGTTCACTAAAGGGGTACTCTCCATGCATCCTTTCTTGAAATTTCTGTTATGCCAACTGCAAGCAGTGGAGTAGCCATCAATAATTTTTTTTTTTGGGGGGGGGGGGGCTTTCGCCACTTTTTATGCATGGTCATGCATGTGTTTGCATGCGTGGATATACATGTGCACACAACCAAACTTATAAAATGGTGGGGGGAGGAGAGGAGGGATTGAAACTCCTGCTGTCCGCGACTATAACAATGACTGAAAGACTGACTTGTAAACTCAATAATTTAGCGCTCCCCATTCTAGTATGTAACGCGACTAAATGATTCATCACGGAATCCATGACTAAAGTTTCCGGGATGCTTGCGTCAGCAAACTGAGCAGCGCTTGATGCCACGGGCAAGATCTAATTGGTTCAGAGACTACCTTCCCGCACCTACATGCGGAGCTCCGGACGTAAAGAGATGAAAAAGAACAGGCTGAGATTTAATCGTTCACTCCTCAAGGCTTCATCGGCCCAACGCATGCCGCACTCCTGAACTGCCCGCTGCTGCCACCAGACGCCGCCAGGGGTTCAGCGTACAAGTCCGGAAAACACTTGCATGGAAATGACCGCTCATGAACGAATAACGCTGCTGGCCCAAACAGCTGCAGTGTAAATGTATGCCTTCCCAGGGTTTCTGAGGATGTAGAGTGTGATCTGTAGTTTGATGAAGCCCCTGGCGGCCTACTTCCAAGACTTGTCACTATATGAGACGTAGCGGTTCACTTATTTGTAGAAGGAGAAGAACTCCGTTGTCCAGGATAAGCTGTATAACTTGACAGGTCTTTTCAAAGCGAACCTTTTGTAGCTCAAAGATTTCTCTGGTGGCGTAGCGCGCGAAACATCCCGCGCAAACGTACGGAAATGCGTCCCTGCAAGGTGCGGTGGTTAGGTGCGCAATTTGTACGAGCCGTTTTCCAATAATTGAGCTTCAGCTCTTCAGCAATCAGCCATTCCCGGTATGGCATTGTAATCTTTCATCGGAGTCGCTTGTAATTTAACACTGCCACTCTTCAATATAGCCCCTGTATGATTGCATGATTGTTGTTGTTAGCTATTACACTTAAAGTGATGGGCTGCAAACTACGTGTATTGAAGTCGGATTCCCGTCAAGGAAAGAGGAAACAAGAGGGAGCATTTCTCAATACGATAAAAAGAAAGAAAGAAAGGAAGGAAGAAAGAAAGAAAGAAAGAAAGAAAGAAAGAAAGAAAGAAGAAAAAGACATGTAAACGGAAAAAAGAAATGATCGAAGGAAGGAACTACAATAGGAAGAAGGGAAGGAAGGCGAAAAGGAAAGCTAGAAAGAAGGAAAGGTTCATAAAAATTAAGGAAAGAAAAAAAGACAACCGAAGGAAGCAAAGACAATTAAGTGGGAAAGAAAGAAAGAAAGAAAGAGGTACGCAGATGCATAGCGTTACTATAGCTGACATATTTATGACTGTGTAAGTAGTGCTGAAATTTACAACTTGCCACTTATATACACGTCATCGGTAGTGGGTGTGAGGATGAGAGGATGGTGCTGTGGTGGCATACTACCCAAATTTGTATAACGTAGCAGAAGGCTGCCGTGGTGAACTTAACGCTCACAAAAGAGAAAGAAAAAATCAGACCAGGATAGAGAGGGCCAATTTATCTGGAGCAAACACCACTAACCCACACGCTCGCACAACGGCTGCTCACAAGGCGCCGAACTAGAGCCCCAGTGAGTTGGCGCCCGCTTGTTTTACAAAGCGCGGCCAATGCAAATCAAGCCGCGCCCCTTTCTCACCGCAGTGCGAAGAGCTTTGGAGTTAGTTTCTTACACGCGTCCCTAAAGGACGCCCTTGAAGCGAGAGTTTCTGTAGAGTCTCTCGCAGCCGGACCTAATTACCCTTCAGAGCCGCAGCCACCAAGTGGTATACTGCGGGGCGAGCGCCAAAGTGGCCTTATAAAGCTTCCGAGAAAGAAAAAATAGTAGCTACAGAAAAAAGGTTTCCTTCCGTGGAATTTATTCATTACGATTTCACGCTTCGCTGAGAGCCGCGACCCGCTCCAAATGGGCGTCCTTGTCGAAGGCTGGCGTTTTAATTATTCCTCGGCGCCAGCGGGCAGCCGCCCATAGAGGTTAGTTCTCTCGATACATTTTTAAACGGTATGCTGCCTTCACCGGAGTAGGCGTGTGCCGACGTTTGTGAACGTGCGTGTGTGTGCGAGTTGTGGAATCAGTGAGCGGAAAGACGTATATGGAAGCGAAGATTGATTCGCCACCTCGGCTTGAGGTCAGGCTTGCAAGTGGCTCGTTTGTTCTTTTGTTTTTCTGTTCTGTGGGTGAGACGCCGTGGGAATAGCGAGGCTTGTTTGTCGCGCTGCTTCGCGCTATTGACTCAGAGATGAGATCGCGTACAGTGATTCTATCGCTATACTATACATGAACCGTACGAGAGGCGGCAAATTGAGGTTAGGAAAGCGGCTTGTTTCTGCGGCCCATTATGGAGTGTGTTTTGGCGTAATCGAGGAGGAGGGGTGAGTTGGTGGAGTGTGAAGAAGCAGAAAGGAGGAAGCGCGTTCTTGAGGTGTTAGGGTCAGTACCCATACCACGTGGGGTCAGCTCCGAGTACCTGGCAATTGTGGTGATTCGAGTTTTTTGCTTGTACATCAGAAATAGCTTGTAGCGTACGGAACACAGAGAGAAAAGATGACAGGAGAAGACATACGAGAGCTACAAGAAATCTTCTGTCTTTTTGAGTGCGTCTCGTGCTTTGAAAATTTGCTTCCGACGGAGTGAGTGAGTGAGTGAGTGAGTGAGTGAGTTAGTGAGTGAGTGGGCGACTAGGAAATAGGTAATACCTATCACTAATAATGTATCAAAGTATTTATCTTGGCAAACAGGACAAGTTTTCAGACGTAGCATGCTTGAAGGGTCGCTAAGCCACCACCGATATTTTTTTTTTTTTCAAACAGATCAAGTATCTTACGGTAACAGCGCAATAGACCAGGAAGGCAGAGGCACACGCAAAACAGACGAAGTGCTGACACGGTTCAAGAATGAGAATCACAGAGCCTTTTGAATAACAAATGAAGTTCTAAAGGTTCGAAAGGCTACTACTACTACTACTACTAATACTAATACTACTGCTAATACTACTAATACTGCTACTACTGCTGCTACTAATACTCCTCCTACTACTACTACCACTATTCCTACTACTACTACTACTACTCCTAGTACTACTACTACTCATCCTCCTCATACAACAACAACAACTACTACTACTACTACTACTACTACTACTACTATTACTACTACTACTACTACCTCTATTACAACTACAAATATTAATACTGCTACTACATTCCTCCTACTACTAGTACTACTAAGTGTTTATTTATTTATTTATTAGAATACCCTCAGGGCCCGTAGGGCATTACAGAGGGGGTGGGTACAACATTTATAACACACAAGAAAAAAAAGACAAAATAAAGAAACAAGTGTCAGATGCGCAAATCGGGGAGGCAACATAAGTCAACTAAAAATGTATAAGAATTCAAGCACATACAAGACAAAGATAGATAATAGAAACTGCGTATAGTTACAAGCATTGCTGAGAAATTGCAGTCTTGAATAACAAAGGGTCTGTTATTGTTACAACGGAAGAGGGAAGGTGGTTCCAATCGGCGGCTGTTTTCGGTAAGAAGGCTGCTGAAAAGAATTTGGTGCGGCAAAACGGAATGACAACCTTATGCTGATGATCAATGCGCAAGTGTTGTATGCTTTACCAAAAAATTTATCGCTAGTTACACCATCGCTAGTTACTCCACCTAAAAAGGAGTCGTTACTGCCATACTTTCTCTACAAAAAGGATAATTCACTATGTTAACGTTACCTAGAAAAAAGTAACCCACGTTACTTCAGCCGTTATTCCGAGGCAAAAAATTCGGATTACTGTGCCGCCGTGGCATGAACCGTAATAATAGTTTTACTTAACCCGATATTTAGATTTCGCATAAGACTTCTTACCACAACAACAATATTATGAAAATGACTAAGAAAACAGGCACCGGGCTTACGCGATACGGTAGTATTCTAATGTAATGCGTAAATTTGCGAGTGAATGCTCATAACTTGGTGGCACGTGGTAAAGCTATTTCTCAAAGTGACATTAAACAGAAAATTAGATTGGGGAAAGAAAATATCACTGATACAAACTTACGGCAATTCTAATGGCAGGCTGCTCCTACAGCATACCAGACATATGTGCAGATCTTGTAGAAATAAAGAAACCCTTAAATTGCGCCATCCCGGAAAAAATTTAATTGCCGCATAAATACACGTATCGTGTAATCGATATATGCTTCAGTAACAGCGAATGTTTAGACGATGGCGTTCAAGGCTGGCCTCATTCGCTCAGATATACAGCAACCAGAGACGCATATCCGGAGTTAAAAGTAGTCAGAAATAAATTTTATTTCGAGAACAGAGATGACAGAAAGTGTGCAAAGACAACTGGCTGACAAGTACAATATGTAGTGCAAGAAAATTCTCTATTCACAAGTTGTAGTCATTTGGCATGCTTCGACTCTTATAGTTAATAAGTCGACACTTAAGAAGCTAGACGGGTGCATTGGTCGGTACACCTATTGTCGACACCTTGCAGGAGGGCGGTAGTAGTTCACTGCTGCGCCAATATCTCTGTGATTGTAACGCCTACGAGACAAAGCGAATTTCTGTAAAACACAACTGGGTTAAAATAAAAAGCAACGGCTAACATGACGCCTCACGTTACCAAAAAAATGTTAGCGTAAGTACGTTATACGGTAGCGCTACGAAATGGTAACAGGTATACGCTACTAAATTACCGAAAAAAAACTCGTTACCTGCAGCGGCGCAGTTACTCGTAACGCGTTACCGCCAACTCTGCTGCTACTGCCAGGTCGTGGCACTCTGGGCCCATACGCCCCCCCCCCCCCCCTCCTTCCCAGAAATTATTTTTTTTTGCCATGGCATAGACAACAAATAATGATCATTTTAAGGTAGGTCCCCCCTTCCCCCAAAGTCAAGGAGGTGACCACACTCCGAAACGAATATCTGGCTAAACCTCAGACTACAGCCACTACTACAACCGCCACTGCTGTACTACGACGACCATGGCACAGGGTATACTTAAACAGCCTCACTCTCAAACGAAAAACACAAAATAAAGCAGGTGTGTTGAAGACGTTCTAAATCGGGGTGTATACGGGACCACCAGAAAAGCAAGAAGACATGTCGCACGTCTCTCGCCCTGCTTGGTCGCAATCTCCCCGGAAATCGATGTAGCAATACGCTATAGGAGCCAGTGAACGACCTTTCGAAAGCTGTTTCTCGAAGGAGCCATTCCCTCTTGATACTTTGTTTTACTTCTTTCCCGAAGGTGGCCGGCTCATGTGAAGCGTAATGTCGCGTATTCATCCGGTTTAATCGATGAGGTACATCTTTTTACTTTCAGCACTGTAATTATGATTGGCATTTAAGTCGCATCTTGGTCAATACACCGTGTGCAATTAATTGTATAATTATTCATTGCTGAAGTTTTACGTCTCGAACACACAATATGGTTATGAGAGACATCATTGTGGAGGCTTATGGAAATTGGTCATAATCACGTACAATGCCCTAGCATATAAACATAAATCTAAATGAACGGTCGTTTTACGCATTCTTTTTCATTGCAGCACTGTCACTCCAGCCGGTTATGAAAACCATGCGTCCGCACCTTTCAGTGAAGCTCCTCAAGTCATGTACCGTTGGCTTCAGTAACATTTCTACTTTGAATTACTGTCACCGTGTCATAACGCAGCCCATGTCGCTGAATTATGAATTAGTAAACCACATATACTGCCTCTTCGTAGCTGTATAAATGCACATAGCTTTTTTTTTTACATCGTCCCTTTTCCCCCTTTCTGATTCTGCTTACAGTGAAAACAGCGAGATTGCCAAGCTATTGCCAAGCGAGTACGCTCCATGAACTTTCCTATGAAAAACGAAGCCCTCTGGTGGTACACTGTGGTGTAGGTTCCGGTTGGATTTATCATTTGTTGCCGTAGTAAACTGTGCGGGCATCCATTACACGTGGCCCCCACAGTCACACAGACCGTACAGAAGCTGTACAAACGTCATTGAAAACAGTTAACGTATAGGTCCAATGACAAATGCAACTCGTACAGGCTTTGCGTCTTATTCGGTCGAAATAGAACGCATCCCACGATCTTGACGCTGTACGTCCCACTTACGAGTCGATAAAAGTTTAAACCAACACGTTAGACCACGCCTTGTAGTTATAGCGGAACAGGCGTTAGCTGCAGTACGCATTCGGTTAGGCCTTTCGCACCCCACGCAATCCCTTTCTGATGGCGACGTGTCGGCGCCGGTAATTGGTCGCGTTGCACCAGGGCAACTGGATCGCGGTAGCTTTCCAAGGTCTTTCCCAACGCTGTCGCGACTGTTCCCCGACTCGATGAAATGCCGCAATCTCGACAGCTCGCTGACCTGTATATCAAAGCTATCTCTATATCGAAAGTGAAAAAGGAAATAGAACGTTGATGGTTTCTCAGATACGCAGCTAGGTATACATTGCATTGCTCACCAGAATTTGTGTCTAGGCTGTATGGCAGTAAGTCATCTTGCACAGAACTGTCTCTGCGGTGTAGTCGTGAGTAGGCCTCGTGCCACAAAATTACCCATGTGCTAGACACATGCGATGAAAGGAAGAATGGCCAAGCACCCGTTTGTAGCACAATGCCAAAAAAAAAAATTCGAAAAGGTTTATCATAAGGAAAATGTAGTTGAAAAATTATTTCTTTTCTGGGGATCAAACTCGGAACAAAAGCCTTTCCGGGGCAGAACTTGGTGAACCCAGAGCAAGGATGAGCTTTACTTCAACTATAGAAGCTTTCCGCTTTGACAAATCCACATAGATATTCTGGTGATCACTTGCTACAGATAACTGGTTTTTCGCTCAGAGAAATCCGCATAGATTCCTTTCTGGTTTTGTGCTGCTGATAGTTGTTTGTCAATTGCCCCTTTCTTGAGCTTTCCTCGACTTTGCGGGATACCGCTGAAATCATTTATGATTCTGTCGAGTATGAAGTAAGAGGCACAATCGATTGTTCCCAACCTAATCACCCACCTTTTCTTTGTTTTGTGTTTTGCTTTTTGTCAAGCCGATCGGTTTTTGTAGAATGGCCAAACCAGCATAAAAATAAAACTATGAGCTCAGAGGCACATAATTTTCCTTGTGCGATTGCCTAGACGAAAGAATGCCGAGATGAGTGAATATTGCATTTAGTGGAGGGGTATTGGATCGCTGGTTGGACTCCAAAAGACGGCGATTTTATTCAACCAAAGCGAGAACGCAGCCCCTCCCTACAGTACTAAGGTGTGCGCTGAAGATATTCAGATTTCGATGGAGGTGAAGTGGCGGAGCTCACGTTCTGTGCAATGTGAGTGCGCGTTGAAGGAAGCCCGATGGTCGACATTTCCGGAGCCCAGCAGTTCATAATGGTATCGTGGTTTTCGAATGTAAAACGCCGTACATCATTACTATTATTAGAATTTTGAAGCATGTTCCGAAGTCACTTATTACAGCGTGTTTCGTAGCTGTGTGTCACTTCTGGATGTTAAGTCGAGCCGATCATTCAGCAAGCCAACGGACGGCGGCCGGCCCCACCGCGGTGGTCTAGTGGCTAAGGTACTCGGCTGCTGACCCGCAGGTCGCGGGATCGAATCCCGGCTGCGGCGGCTGCATTTCCGATGGAGGCGGAAATGTTGTAGGCCCGTGTGCTCAGATTTGGGTGCACGTTAAAGAACCCCAGGTGGTCTAAATTTCCGGAGCCCTCCACTACGGCGTCTCTCATAATCATATGGTGGTTTTGGGACGTTAAACCCCAGATATCAATCAATCGGACGGTGGCCGATCGAACACATGATCGAAAGGCTTAGAGTGCGTCAGCACCGAGCCATTGTTCATTGATCAACACCGTTGGCGTCGTTCGATGTTGTAGAATGACAGGAACGAATCAAAAACAAGTTTTTTTTTTCGTTTTCGGTAAACGTACCCCGTCATAACCCGAACAATTTATTTTGAACACAGTAATGATCGCTTTCTGTGACGTACGAAGCGAAGTTTTTTGGCAATCGAATCCATGGGGATCCGCCACACGGTAGAAGGTGATCGCGTGAGATCCTAACGGCGTGAAACCTGGAAAGATTGCAAATAGACAGTCAGAATGAAGCATTGTGACACAATATATAGGCAGCGTACAATTACGTCATTGTTTTAGAAACAAAGAAAGGCTGTCTCTTTATGCTATTAAAATGTGTGAAGGACCTCGTGATCGTATATTGCTGCAAGACCCGACAAGGAGCCTTTTCAAGGTTACTGTGACCGCACATCCGAGCTACAACGGCATTGGTATGGCGGCTGAATTGCTCCAGGTGCTCCATTGAAGGAGATAGCTTATGTATGTATAGGGCATAGATCCAACGTCAATCGAGGTCAAATGTCGCAGATATAGACATTTGAACAAATTTCCGAAGTAGCCCCGTATTACTGAGACAGCGAGATGCCCTTCTTCCATGACAGGCGGAATGTTTTTTTGCTTTGTTCCACTCTTTAGATAAAACTACCCACAGTAACGACGGCTTAGGAACTACTGAAATTCGAACTTCTAATGCGTTGTTTGTTATACTTGGAGTCATTAGAGATTTTCATATACGTTATTCTGTCGGTCTTTATTACACGGAAAGGCTCTTGTTTAGGCTTCATGTCGGCGCACTCGCTAGCAAAAAAGCATCGAACCAACACCTTCAGCGATGTTACTTACCGCTTAGTATTTCTTGATTCCAATGCCGTAGCCGATACCGTGGCCGTAGCCGTAGCTGAGACCGTGGCCGTAGCCAAGACCCAGACCATAACCAAGACCGTGGCCGTAGCCGAAGCCAGCGCCGTAGGCGACAGCGGGAGCAGCGGCGACGGCAACAGGGGCGGCAGCGACCACAGCGGGGCGCGCGACAGCCACGGGAGCAGCGACGGCCACAGGGCGCGCGACGGCAACAGCGGGAGCAGCGACGGCCACAGGGCGCGCGACGGCAACAGCGGGAGCAGCGGCAACGGCGAGGCCGGCTCCGTAGCCGATGCCGTGTCCGTAGCCGATACCACCGTAGCCGAGGCCGACGGGAGCAGCGGCAACGACAGCGGGGCGGGCGACGGCAACAGCGGGAGCGGCGACGGCCACTGGGCGAGCCACGGCCACTGGGGCAGCAACGACAGCGGGCCGGGCGACGGCAACGGCGGGAGCGGCAACGGCCACTGGGCGAGCCACGGCCACTGGGGCAGCCACGGCAACGGGGCGGGCGACGGCAACGGCGGGAGCAGCGACGGCTACGCCAGCGCCGTAGCCGTAGCCAATGCCATGGCCGTATCCGAGCCCTCCGTAGGCACCGTAGCCGCTATATCCACCAATAAAGCCGGCGGAGGCGGCGGAGACGAGACCGAGGAGGACGATCTACAGGGTTCGATAACGGCGTCAACAGATTATGAAAAACGGGGATCGTCAATAAACCGATAAATGCAATAAAATCTTCACTGGGAAAGCACTCCGGAGAGATAAAAAAAGCCAGAATGAGTGGAAATGCGGGTATGATAACCAGTATAGAAAAACCTGTATAGCACGGGGTAGCCAGCCGGTCTAAGAACTGGCTAACCTTCCTGTCTTTCCGCTTAAACTGTCTTCCTCCGGTATGCTATGCTACACTAGGGAAATGAAAAGTGTTGTGTGAAAGAGGTTGAGAGAATGATAGGGAACACACACTGCGATACGCAATCACGGTATCCCTATTGTGCTGCATTGTCCTTGGTTGCTTGTAATGCCATGTGCGCAACTTTCTTTACAGTACACCACGACCAATATTCAAAAAGATGACTCTTTGCACAACACACGAAATAGAACGGTTTAGTCCACTCATTCGTCAATTTTATCTATAATAATCGTTCGGTAATCTACTGGCTCTGTTCTGTAAGTATGATATTGCTTTAGGAGGATTTTAGGCATCAGATTGTAATTGCACAATTGGGGTTCTACCCTACACCTGAAACAGCAACAGTGATTCGTGCAAAATTTATCTTTGTCATGATGTTTCATCGCGGTTTACAGTGAAATGTCACCCGGGACACTGCAAAAAAAAATTGTATAGCTTCGTAACTCCAAAAGACCATCATTGTATCGTGTATGACGCTTTACGAATGCCAGAAACAAGTATTTTGACACGCAAAAGGCCTCGAGTGATATCACAAATTGAATCGAAATTATTGCTCGCATAATTGCTGTCGATCTTACCTTGCCCCTAAGTGGTGAAAAATTTAGCTATGGCATTCCACGAGCATATAGCAATCCAAATCAACATTCTCAGAAAAAAAAACCGAACCGTTTAAGGCTGAATGCTTCCATATTACTAGAGAACACGCACAACGACGTGAAAGAAAGAGATAGGACTATCATGGTGTCCTTGCACGTGTTCGCTAGTAATATAGACGAATTCCGTTAGTACTAACTAGCCCAGTTAAATAAATATCTTACCCATTTAGGGCCCACCCTTTGTCATTCTAGGCCCTTATTCACGAAACTCTAGCTCAGAAATTGTTCGCAGAGAATATTTCAGCCAATAATGATGCGGGCATATCATTAGACAGGCAGACTGGTCAATGGGCGAAGGAATTTCCGAAACGGAAGTTCCAAGCACCCAGCCTCGGTAGCTTTTTGAATTTCGCCCCTGATGCCTGCAGTCCCCAGATCAGACTCGCTTTCCTATAACAAGTAAATAGTCCTGTCGTAACTTGCAGGGGCACGAAAGACACTGATGACAATAGCACCCCTTTATAACCGTCGGTAGATATTTTGTTGGCACCAGTAGGATTTGGACAAGCATATTCGAAATTTAAACGAAATTGCAGACAGGGAACCATACCTTTATATTTCACCAGTAGTTTCCAAGTGAGCTTGTTAAATATTTTAGTTTATTCATGTGGCTCATCGCTGACAGCTACAGAGAACAATGTCATTGGTTATCTTCATTATGGCTCATTCTAAGATGTTATCTGCGTTACAATATAGATCTAATTTTTCAAACTGAAAATTTACAGAATAGGTTCCTCATACGAGCAATACTCAGAGTTAAAGCGTATTATTTTGTTTTTATGTTATCGCATAACGAGTCACCTAACACATTAGAAAGAAAAATCGTAATGGTTTCAGTGAATCCTTGATGGTATCATTTACATTCTTAATATTCTCTTTGGAACCATGAGCGTTCTGATTTCGCATCTACCAAGATTTACCTTACCGAAGAGCTCCCTTGATGCCAACAAAGCTCAAGATGACAGAAATATTTGCTTTAAGTTTGCCGCCTAAAAGATTGCCTAAATACTCCATGGCAAAAAACAGAAATGAGCCTGGCTGGATACCATCTACGTGATCCATAATCCCGATGAATGCCCCAGTCGTTCTAGTCCGCAAGTCCTGGCTAAATCCACGTGGTGCCGTTTGCGCCGGCAACAACGCCGAGAGAGCCGGTCGGAGCACTCAGAGCCATTTCGGATACTTACAACGGCGTTCATGGTTGAGGTGTTGTCGTTGAGACAAAGAAACCAAGAGTGCCGGACCATCGGCGGGGACCGGCTTTTATACAGTAAACGGAATGCGTCCCCCAGAAGCCCTCCTCGGGTAAGAAACGGCGAAAAAAGAAAAAAGAAGAAACAACGGAAGAAGAGAGAAAGAAGACAGCCTGGCGGCGTTATGTCGTCTCCGCGGGCGCCAGCGACCAATGATCTGACCGGGGCATCACGCGCCACCATCGTCTCAGCCGCCGTTTCGATGGGCGTGCCTCTTCTGGGTACTACCGTTTGCACTCGGTCTCACCTGCACTTTCGCCACAGGCCATGCCGTCTTCATCAAGGACTCACTGCAAAGCAGACTCCAAAAGCGAGAGGGGCATCGGGGTGGGGGGCAGTAAGAGGGGGGGGGGGCTGACTTCTTTTTTTCCCATCCACAGCATGCCTCGAAGCGTTGTGACGGACGAGGTGTTCCACTAAGCAGCGGTAGCAAGAGGACGCCCAAAGTCTTCCTCCTCGCATCCAGTCGGACGAGCGCGAAAGTGACAGACGAAACCGAAGCGGCCTCCACATAACTCATTTTTTTTCCATTGTGATTCCCTCTTTCATTCGCCCGCGTGAGGAGGCCTAGTAACGTAACTCGGGGCAGGCATATATTAGCGAGCATATAGGTATACCCACCAGCAAGCCCTTTTCCACTGCATCCACCACCACCCATCCACCCACATCATGTTGGCCTTGCGACGATAGCCTCGACACACAGACAATGCAGCCGCGAGGTTCGTTCTGTAAAGCGAGGAGCGTTGTGCCTAATAGGCAGGGAGTGATAAGTATCTTACGTGCACCGGTTTGATGCCAGGAATTGGTTTTGCAAATGCAGGCCCCGGTAGTGTAAATGAGAGAGTACGGGAGTACCATGAGAGTGGCATGGGCGTAGGCAATATAGACATCGCCTTCGAAAGTTAACCGGGTGGGGTTTCAGAGTGCTTAAGCTTGTAATGACTTTCATTGCCCAGGTTAATAGTCGTATCCCACCACATGAAGAATTTCAGCGCCGAGTTTTCACCTCGTTTACACGAAATATGATCTTGGCATTCAGTTTTTTTTTTATGTTCCTAAATCAATGTTCCCAGGCCATTGTTACTCATGATAGTGTTCCCAAGTCAATGTTCCTGAAGCCAATGTTCCCAGGGCATCGTTCCTCAAGTCAATGTTATCCCATAAATGTTCCACAAGCCATGGCTTTGAAGCAGGGTATTACAAGTTAGTGTTGCCCGGCTAATGTTTCCTAGTACCGATTTCCACACCAATGTGCCCAAGCCAATGCGGCCTGTGTCTCAAGGCTGATGTTTTGTTGACCGCGCCCTTTCAACGATGTGCACTTCCAACATGGATAGATTCGAAAGCAAGGAGAAGAAAATTATCTACTGGCTAGAGGACTGAGTTGCACTACCATAGGAGACATATTACCAATGACAAAGCTGACTTTACAGGGCCGGCCGTGTGCTTATGAATGAAAAATATTTAAAGAAATATGTGACATTTGGGACAATTTCGAGCACTGATGATGCTGGCAAGTAGGCTTAGCCGAAGACCCAATATTTGAATCACCAATAACAAAACCATCTTCTTGAGATAATGATTAATATCTGCGGGGTCCTATTTTCTCCAGTGAGCTTCGCATAGATGTACAAATGAAGCAGAATCAGATGAGCACTAAAAACTGATGCTCAGTGTTTCTTAAAAAAATTAATTTGCAGTTCAGCCTTGATATCACAAGAGGACAGCGAGCCAGCAAGGCTTACACGTAGCAAAGCTTCCCTTGCCGGGCGCATTCATTGAATACTATAGGCATTATTATTCTGATTTTTTCAAACACCTAAGAGTATTCGCTCATATTGCACGCCATATCACCAGCACAATATTAAATTATGTTAATTACGAACACACTAGAGAGGCTTTTTTCTGCGAATTGTTTCCTTCTTTGTTCAATTTTATTTTCGTTGTGGGTTTACTTCTGCCGTAGTCCCTGTTACGATGGTGATAGCCGACTATATCCGGAAATAAAACTTTGCACTAGGGATGCCAAACCTGAAGGAACAGCGGAACTAGACGGCCTTTCTTGTTTCTATTAGCTTTTCTCTGTTTATCTTCTTCTGTACTGTTCTGAATTGTTTTTTTGTATTTCTTATTCTTTCTGTTCTATTCTTTTTCTATCTGTTTCTCTCTGTCTAGCTGTTTTTATCTTGTTTGTCTCTCTTCCATTTCTCTCTCTATCTCTACTCATGTGCGGCGTTCTTGGTCTTATTTTTATTTCTCTCCTCCTCTCTTTCGCTGTCGGTCTTTTTTACATTTATTTTCTCTGTTTATTTCTTTTTTTTTCATATGCTTTACTCTCTCGCCTCCTCTTTTTTTTTCCTCTTCACAGTCACACCTCTTCTCCTCATCCTCACTTCTCTTTTTAACCCGCTTTTTATACTATAGTATACTATGCTAGGCTAGGCTATGGTATACGTTCACCTAGCATGCCTAGATAGCCGAGTGCTTACAATGCTTGCCTTCGGATAGTGCGCACGAGGGTTCCCATACCGCCTTGTCAAGAATTCTTTTGCAGCTAAAAATATCTATCTTGCTCTTTCATTCTCTATCTTTATGTCTCTCTGCCTGCCTGTACTTAAGAGTGAGAATTTATTAGAAGGCAGACAGGTTGGCCTGAGCTAGTTCGCTCTTGTCTGCTACACTACACAAGCGATAAAGAAAGGACGAAGGAAAGAGGGATGAAGGATGACGATGAGGACTAGAGGAGGTGGTGTGCATGTACAGCAGTCACTTAGCATATCACTCTGCAGTCTAGTATCTAGTCCAGTGCTTTTATTAAAGTCTGAAACAGCCTTTGTAGCAGTTTGTGACACAATTCGGTCGTTCATTGCTGACAACATGTGGCTTTCACTCAGTGGCGTTCGTCCGATGCTTGCCAACGTTGAAGTTAGCATTTTACTTTGCGCCACGTATAATGGGCAGACACAAAATATATGAGCTAAAGTTTCGTGCACTTGGCAGCGCTCAAAATTCGGGCTGTCCGCACGGCCGATTAGGTGGGTGTAGTGACGAGTGAAGGCGACGCCCGGGCGAATCCGGTGCAGTATATTAGCAAGTCTTCGGCTGATTTTGGCCGGTTGATGAAAAGTCACATGGGGTCTGGTTCCCACCGACGCTTGTTCCGATGATCTGGTAGCGACCAGTAAGTGGCAGCGCATTCGCACATGAGCGATCTCAACAGTGTGTTGACGTCACTTCGCAAATACGGTGCTTTGACGTACATAGGAGCGTTGTATACTGCCACTCTTGCTTCGCTATTGGCTAGTTCATCTCCAACCAGGCCGCAGTGTCCAGGAATTCGTTGGAGTGTAACCAAGTGACCACTCGTGCATGTTAGGTCGAATGCTTGGTTGATTCCTAACACTGACGCGTAAAATTGGCCACTTCTTGAGCAAGAATGAATGGCTTAAATGAAGCGCTGATTTTGCACCGGACAGAATCGTCCATTTACGTGGTGCTTGGCCGTTCAGAAATTTTATGGCTTCCTGTATAGCAACTAGTTCCGCAGCTGGCGAAGACGATCTGTGATCTAATTTGTACTGTCGGGAAATACTGAGTTGAGGGATCATGAAGGCTGCATTTGAGGTGGACGTAGTTACGGATCCATTGGTGTAGATGTGCACAGAGTCACTGTAGTGGTTATCCAAATGTGCTAAGGTGAGTTGCTTGAGGGCAGCATAAGAAACATGCGACCTATACGAGATTCCACGCATGTGAAGGCACACCAGTGAGTTAGTCAATGTCTATGGAGGTACTCCGGAGATTACTGCAGGTGCAAAGCCTGAAGGTATATGTCTATGCGTATCGAGGCATCGTGAATAGGTACAGCCTGGTCGGCCGGCTTGTAGCGAGGACAACAAGTTCCGTGCAAACGCGGACGGCTTTCATCTCTCCCATAGTAGAGTACTAAGTACTCTAAATCGTTAACTACTTTTTTCTAAATATGTCGGGTCAGCAGACGAAGGTGCACTCGAATATGCTCACAGGACGTGTAAACCTGTACAGGGTAGGTGCGGAACACCTCTATAGTGCCTGAGGTTGACGTGCACCGTGGCAGGCCTAGGCATATTCTCAGTGCTCGTGCCTGAAGGCTCTCCAAAGTACGAAGGCACGTTGCATGCATGCCGGAAAGTACAGGTGAGCTGTACCGTATATAGCCCACAAACAATACCTCGTACGACTGCAGAAGACTTTTCTGTGAAGGGCGCCATCTCAGTCCTGCTATAACACGAAGAACACACACAAAACTGATTAGATTGTTTCGCAGCGCAGTCACATGCTTCGACCAGGACAAGTTGTGGTCAATGACGACCCCTAAATAGCGGTGGTGCTTGACCGCGGGAATCACTGCTCCGTCAGCGAAGGTTGGGTACCGCGTTATTGATTTTTTCATAAGCGTCAATCCAGCCCATTTTCTATTGAAAGTTCCAGGCCCTGACGAAGCAAGTACTTAGATGTTACTGATGTGCCTTGTTGTAGCCTTGCTCGTAGTTGTACTCGTTCTCCTTTCCATCAGTTAACAAAATCATGCGCCAGGCAAATCGGCACACTCTGGAAACGAACACGATGAAAAAGACGAACTGGAAGAAGAGGATGACACTGGCGCATGCCGGTTCACGATTATGAAATTTTTTGGGGAAACAAAAGCTGGTAATAAGGAGCCCCACTGTTGAAATTATGTGTCTTTCTGCCCTTTGTCGTTAGGTAAATTTCAAATGAATATCTTGCCCTTGCGGCGGCGAAACACTTCCAAGCAGTTTGCGACTTCGAGCGCAAAAAAAATTGAAATTGTCAGTATAAACAATAAACGTTCTCACCATCTTTTCTTTGCTCATAATAACGGCTTCTTGCTTATTGTCGACGGCCCCGCTTTCATCAAATTGAAATGCATGGTTAAAGTGCAACTGATTATACAAAGGTAGTAAGCAGGTTCGATTATTACAATGTTGAGTGTATGAAACTAATGAAGTTTTGTAATCAGCGTATTGTTGTGCATGCTCTATTCATTTGCTACAGTGCTTCATTCAGTCACTCAAACACACCGTAGCATGCTCCCCGACTATGTCCTGAACACTGTCCTTTCATGTCATTTGGTTCATTTTATTTTATTCCTAACAGCTTAATTAGAAGGCACAGCTGTCTTCAAGAAGTGGTGACGTCAACTCATCTTCCTGTTCTTATTTCAATAAAATATTCAGAAACCTACTGCTACTGTGAAGATGGAATTAGTGAAGCTGCGACTAAGGAGGGTCTCTTATAATAAATATTGTTATAGTCAGTTTATATCTAAGATCTTTATTCAGTGCATTCACCGAATAAAAAGACGTGCTCTCAAAGGTCCTGTTATTTATCTTGCGCATGACTCTTGTGGTCTCACGAACGGTGGCCTCAAAATAAAATCCTGTAATACAATAAATAAATACCGTTGTTGCGAAAGTGCGAAAGTATCAGACCCTTAGATAGTTTGCTATTAAAGGAGTCCTGTCCTTAAGACAGAATTAGACGCTTCAATCTGCGATGTCGGTTAAATTCGTTAACTTTGTGTTTACTTTTATGCTGCTTTCATTACTCTGACGCAAAAGCGCTGGACCTCTGACCAGGTCGAGTGACAAATTATTCCTTCACGCCCCAACGGCCCGTTACCTAGGAAAAAAGCAGTGCAAACAAGCACCAAGAAAGACTAGTTAAACTGCTTCGTCACGCCTGGAGCGACGACGCGTTTTCCTTTAAGCGGAACCCCGTTTCTCCGCCTAAAGTAACACCGCACAGATTGCAGAGAAAGGGCACGCTACGCTGTACTCAAATGCAGTGCACCGGTGCAACACCTCCGGGGCAGGGTTACACTATAATCGTTTGATTACACGGACACCTTTAATAATGGGCCCCTGCTAGGTAGGTCATGGCAAGTGGGGTATATATATTGCCTCCGGGTCTCGCGTGATCTCTTGCACACTGCTCAGGCCGAGTGCAAAACGAGGGAGAACGCATGTGCTAGATGAAGAAGAAGGGTGATGTCGGATAGGTTCGTGCGAAAGTATACCGTCGGGGCGTGACTTCGACTACGAGGCAGTGGGGGAGTCGTGAGGTTCGTATTGCTCGGAGCACCACGTGGTGCGCTACATGGGCATACCTAATGGTGACTACGTAGAGGTTATTTCTCTCACGGAAGGAAACCCTGGAGCATAGCGGCGAGTCGTGGCCATGCTTAAGCGTTGGAATTCACCGGTTACTGAGAGGCACTCGCGTACTTGTACCTACAGTTCATGGGGCGCGGTATTCTCGAACAGTAAGCGCCCAACGAGAACGCTCGTCGGTGTCATTCGTGCGAAAAGCGAAAAGCGACGAAATCCGATGGAGTTCGATTACCGGTGCATGACCAGCCACCAAGACATATGCTGAGCGGTTTCTTGCGCCAGCCCGACAGAGACAATTGCCACAGTATACAAGGAAAAAAAAGAAGGTAGTGATAATCTGATGCTTTTGTTAACGGCCTATCGGTGCCATTGCACCGATAGGCCGAACTTTTCTATTATCTGCACTTTTCTTTTGCACTTTTCTTTTCTATTTTCTTTTATCCCCCTTACCCCCTTCCCCAGTACAGGGTAGCCAGCCGGTCTGAGAACTGGCTAACCTCCCTGTCCTTCCTCTTTCAATCCTCCTCCTCCTCCGGTGCCATTGTGGGACATGATAAACAGTCGTGCCAGCAGCCGTTACACACAGTTTCACCAAACCAAAAGAAAAAAGGAAGATGCAATTTCACGCTGTAGCAAACGCTCCGAGTAGTTGTCGCGGCATGTTGAATTCTAAAAAAGGGCAGACATACTTTACTCGAGGCTGAGTGATACATATTGATACTTTTAAATGAGTAAATTTGTATGCACGACTTGAACTGCCACAAGGACTGCCACAGTTATTGGTGCAAGGACTGCGGCGGTCGAGGTGAAGCATGACTCCACCCATTGAGTGTCCACCAATACACTTATTTTCAGGGCACCGGGTAAGCTGGCGCACACCTGCCCAGCCAAGTTTTCCAACTAATGTTTCTCGCTACAGAACTGTTCCTGGACTTATGCTATATATATGACTGTCTATGCTTCATACATGAGGCAGTTTCGAATCAACATGACTTGAACATTGTTAGGCTGCGGCTAGATATAAGGAACGCTAGGAAGAAGTGTAAAGATCAAGACTTCGATGATAGACAGGCCAATTTCAAAAAAAGACAGGAAGGTTCACTAGACATGCATAGCTTCTTACCCTACAGGTGGACAAATGAAGAAGGACAAAAAGGAATACAGGAAAAAAAGCATGAGTCACTATCATGACCCTTACTTCGACTGCTAGTCAAGAAGTACAGGGGCGGTCAAAAGTTAATTCGCAACTATTTCCCATGTAGCTTATTTTTCTGGCAGTGCGGCCAAGAGAGAGAGAGAGAGATAAATAGAGAAGAAAGGCAAGGAGGTTAACCAAGCTTGGCTCTATTGGCTGCCCTACACTTGGGGTGGGGGAAAGGAAGAATAATAGAGAGGGAAGAGATATAAAAGAAGAGGACTAAGAAAGAGTAGGATGAATAGTCAGCTCGAGACTACACCACGTGGTCTCACACTGTTCTTTCACAAGTGGTCTTTTCTTTCTAGCCCCTTTGTGCACGACAACGTGCACTTTCCAACCGTAAAAAGCATTGCATAAACTGATTCAACACCCACAGTTGAGCCAAACATCCTTTCTCTCTTTCTCTTAATTTTTGCAAGTTCAGTTCAATGCAGGCGAGGGACAAAGAAGTGGACAGCACAATGGCCCACTGATAAAACCTCGTTAGGTGCGCCTGGCGCTCATGCTTTGCGAGGTCATTGCGACTGCTGTGAGCATTATTTAATCGACAAAGTTGCCACACCTTTTTGACCGGAATAAATAATTTCGGACTGCTTTCGTTACGGACCGCAGCCCGACTCAGCGCTGATGGCAAAATGAAGCAAGAAGGAGAAAAAAAAAGATGCATGTATTATGCATATATACAAAGCACCTACATTAACAAAAGAGGTTCCGAGTGTGACATTATCCAACTTATGCTAGCATGTAATCAGAGAGAGAAGTAAACGTTTATTATCGAAACAGTGCTTCGAACAATGCCCGGTGTCACCCTGAGGTGGGAGGGCTCCTTAGTCCAGGTACCCTCTGGCTTCTACTGCCCTCTTGGCCCTAGCGACGAGTTGTTGTTGGTCTTCCAGGTCATCGAGGGCGAGCTTCGCCTCCCACGTTTAAATTAGGTCTTCGTTCGTCCGTCCTGCTTCGTTATCAGTCGTGTTTTGTTGCAGATTACGTCTGGCAATACACTGGCGCCATGTATGGGTCATATGTGACGCCCACAGCGGTCGATGTAGGACAAGCGAATCGTCACGCGCACGTGACAAGTGTCCACTAATCAGCGCAGCGTGCAGGTTCACTTCGCGATATCATCCTCGAGCCAATTCTGTGGTCGTGATTTTTTTTTTTTGCTGCACATTTCTACTCAGCCGACACGTGGAGTATATAGGTTAAATATACGAAATCCGCACCCTACGCTCTATGTTGTTGTTTTATTTATTCTGCAGAGACACTAATAGTTGCATAAAACAACACCTTTTGAAGATACCAGAACAACAGTGGCGCGTTTTTTTTCTTTGATTGTTTCTTTCAGCTTCTTATTTTAGCTTCTTACGTAATATACTTATTGCCCCTCTGAGAATAGACTGTCTCGGAGATCTTCTTTAAGTGTGAAGATATGTCGCGGCGGAAATGACCCACTTTCGGGGATTCGATGAGATCGCACTTCGGAAAGGAACTCCTCCACGAAGTCCTCCTGATAGACGTTTGCGAAACAGTAGACTTATATTTTTAGTATATACGCCACTGGAGTTTTAAAGGGTGCTGTTGTATTTTATCGCGCCACCGTCTAAGTGTACGTGAACGTTGGTGTTTTTTGTGTGTATTTAAGAGTTTCTCCTGTCTTTGTGTTTGCGAGTGCCTGTATCTGTACTTACGTTGTCTGCGTGCCCGCGTATTTTTGGCAAAATCACACAGGTGTTATTCTTCTTCGTTTCCACGCTCATTAAAACTGTGACGTCATTGTTCTCGGCAACAAAGTGGCGCTTCGCGAATTATGTGTTTGAAAAAATGAGCCCTTTATGTGCATGTAAGATTTCAGGAAGGAGGCCAATGTACGTTCCTCTCTTTATCCTGCATCATACAGTCAATAAATCGTCCCTGACATTCATTATTACCGCATTCTTCATAATCTCCTGCATCGGCCGGATTTCTGGATGTTCAACTACAGAATATATTATTTGGATGCATCACATTGAATCAGATCGCGAAGCACATAGCGAATTGCAGATTATGTCGAGAGGCCTTCACCTGTCGACACGGTCACCCATGGCAACCATATAAAAATCTACGTATATTTGCGAAGCGGAAATGACAAGAAGAGGAAATGGAAATGGGCCGGGAAAGTAGCGCGTAGACAGGATAACCGCTGGTCATTAAGGGTAACTAACGGGATTCCCAGAGAAGGCAAGGGGGTTAGGGGGAGACAGAAGGTTAGGTGGGCAGATGAGATTAAGAAGTTTGCGGGTATAAATTGGCAGCAGCAAGACCAGGACCGAGTTTACTGGCAGAACATGGTAGAGGCCTTTGTCCTGCAGTGGACGTAGTCAGGCTGATGATGATGATGATGATGATGATGATGATATTTACGAAGTGAATCATGACGAGTAGGCGAAGCACTGGCGATCGTTCTTACAGCAAATTAACCTTTGCATTGCGCACTCCCTCATGTTAATAAGTGACAACGCTTGTGTACACTATATGTAATGTGTTCTTGCCGTTGTGCCACCGCTTCCTGCGCCCTCAACCCCTGGGTAGCCGCTTGTCATCGTTGACGTTTTGCAGCTGCTTCCCGAGCACTCCCCTCCGGGGGTAGCTTGCTGTTTTGCGAGACGTGGAGCCACCGCATGGCGTGCTCTCCACTCCGGAGTACACTCTTAATCTGGTTCCATATATGTTCCAGTTAAAAACGTGATCCACAATACTTTATCTGGATCCGAACTGCTAATAAGTGGAACGAGACATATAAGTGGATATTATGTGGAACGTTCGTTTTGTTTTCTTCGTGTTCATCGTTCTTATCTGGAACTCAGTAAATTTAGTCGCCACATTGCCTTTCGTGGCCGAGTGTGGTTTTTTTATTGTTTCCATCCATTGCATAAAGAGAATCTGCGGTCTGCTTAATCATTATAGTCATCAGCCGCAGCACAAGGCGCGCATGATTCCTTACATATGTGTTGCGGGTACCTCGGTTATCAGCGCAATGACAAATGGCATGGCGGAATAGTGGGTGCCTTCCTACGTCATAGAAGATGCGGTGGGCGTGGGTACCTCGCATGTGCTGCGCGGGACAACGCAAGACGGACAAGCCTCCACATTTAAGGTGCTTCGCCAATGAAAAAGTGTCCACTCATAACAGAAACGTTCACTCAGATGTTGTCACAACTAATATTAGGTCGCATGCAAAGCGTCACTTCATCATCATCCACCATCAGCCCGACTACGCCTAGTGCAAAGGGAAAGGTTCTCCCATGTTAGGCGAACCAACCCGACCCTGTGCTTTATCTGATCACCTTATCACCAATGGCCTGTTGTCTAAGTACCGCACTCCTAACTGACACTGCATGTTTTAACACACACACACACACACACACACACACACACACACACACACACACACACACACACACACACACACACACACACACACACACACACACACACACACACACACACACACACACACACACACACACACACACACACACACACACACAAATATGCACAAACACAAAATTTGAAGAAACATGTTATCAAGTGTACCAGTCGGTAATGCGAAAAAAAGTTACCACACTTCGCATATTTATTACATCTTTCTCTCCAATACACTTCCTCACGCATCGACCGGCATCGGCGCCTTCGATATCGTTCAGGAAAATTATAACTGCGCTAAAACCGAGACACGAGAACGAAGTGGACAGGACGATCGCAATCCCCTTCGTTCTCGTGTCTCGTTTTTTTTTTAGCATGGTTATAATTTTTCTAAATGTGTTACCAACTATCCCCCCGTCATACGCTTCTCGACTTCGATATCGAGTGCTGTTTATTACCGCGTTCGTGCTCGTAGATTTCTGTACACGCTCAACCCAGTTCAGCTGACTTTCATTCATCCTTTTCGTACTGTATCTTTCTCACGCCCAAACGGAAAACCCCCGTTGCGCGTCAAGGACCTCCACCCACGTGTGGTGGAGTGTGAACCCCGAAAATGCGTTCGTCACGAAGTCTTTGCTTGCGCGTGCGTACTAAACCACTCCGCTCTATTTGGTACGGGTCATCAATTCAGCCATCGGTCTCTCACCAAGGATGGATGGATGAATTGATATGGCTGTACCCTTTTGATCGCGTAATACTCAGTTAACCAAAAACTAGATCTTTTTCCCCTTAAGTAGCGAGGTTGAGTACTGGTACATCCCTCAACTCGTTCGTTTATGCAGTCTTTCAAAGTCCCATGGTCGAGCAACGGGTCACCTAAAGTGATTTCTCGTCATCTAGACTTAAAGGCTGTTTTGTGATTGAGTCTACTCCACCTGCCTTTCGTTTTCGCTCTCTCAGCCTGCTCTACCTAAGTGGCGCAGGCAGACATTTTATTTTATTTCACTTTTCTAGCCTAATCGTAACTTTTGTCTCTCGCTCTATGTCAGCAGGCGATCGATGATGAAAGTGAAATGATTAGGTTGGGAGGGGGGACGTGGCTAATGTTAGTGAGAAGGAAACAGCGGTAAAGAAGGAGTGGGGTGTAAGGAGGAAGGCTGGTGGTGCCCTGATTGCGCGGATACCCAGTCAAACCGCCACGGGGGCAGCACGTGCAGAGAAGCAATTGGTTCACCTCGGAGAACGCAACCTTTCAGATGCGAGATTGCTACTGCCGTACCGCTGGCGTGACCCTTTCTGTGTGGGCCCGGCGTCCGCGGTGAATTAGAAAGCGGGGCATTATAGGGGTGTAAATCACGTGGTGACACATTCGGGTTTCTCCTTAGTGGTTCTATGCGAAGACATGTTCATACATGGGCGTTTGGTGATATGGTCCCACGTGAGTCATGTGTGCCTCGTGAATATGTTTGCATTTAAATCTACCACGTGCGAAGTGTCGTTAATTACGTGCCCTGCCTATATGTCAAGTGCCAGCATCCAGTATTACTTAGCGGAACCCTACTGAATTGGGTGCTTGCGTTACAAGTGCTTCGTGATATAAGGGCAACACCAGCGACAAATTGGAAGCCGGTGGTAACATGTAAGTGATTTGGGGATGCATATACATATATACTGTGCTGGCAAACACAGGTTACAATTATTGGATCATGCGATGGTTTATTGTTCGTGCCTTCTTAATAAATTTCTGCATAAATGGCTCAACCACAGCGTCTGGTTCTGGCGGCGCGGTGGTGATTCCAGCTAGAGGAATCACTCTGCGAATCAAGCTGTCACACGCCACTACGTCTACAGCGGCAGAACTTGCGGCTTTGCGCGGCGCCCTAGAGTACATCAAATCTCAGAGACCGAGTAAATGGGCTGTGTTTTCAGACTCGAAACCGGCCCTACAGAGCATGCAGTCAGTCCTTCGACGAGGTTGCCATGAACAGTTAACTTACGAAGTTGTCAAGCTTCTTCACCACGTCACAGAAACAGGCCACGAGGTCAAGTTTCAGTGGCTTCCTGGCCATTGTGGGATCAGTGGCAATGATTCCGCAGACAACGCGGCTCGCACATCGCACAAAGAAGAGCACATCCTTACGATTCATTTGTCAAGGACTGACGCTGCAAAGCAACTTCGTCACCTGGCACGTAGTCTGTGTCTGCAGGAGTGGAACACCCCAAGCATAAGACATACGAGACTCTACCAAATAAACCCTCGACTGGAACTTCGACCTCCATCCGGACTTCGTCGTCGTGAAGCTTCGCTTCTTTGTCGCCTTTGGTTGGGGGTTGCCTTCACAAAAGCATACAGAACCCTCATCGGATTGACCGACAATGCGGAATGCGACGTCTGCTGCGCGAAAGAAGACATTGGCAATATGATATGCCGTTGCCCTCGATTTGCCTCCGAAAGACAGAAGCTTTCGGACGCATTGCGACAATTGGACGATCGGCCACTTTCTGTGCAGATACTACTGGAACACCGTCCTCGCCTTTCGTCGGCTCAGAAAGTAGTCAAAGCTGTCTTGTGCTTTTTGAGGACTATAGGCCTACGTGACAACCTTTAACTTTTGTGTAGTGCCACCGCTGGATACGCGCCAGCCGATTGACTGATAATCCTTTTTTTCTCTCTCTTTCTCTTCTTTTTCCCCTCTCTCTAATCTTTATGCCCCCTTCCCATTCTCCCAGCGTAGGGTAGCAAACCGGGCATGTGCCTGGTTAACCTCCCTGCCTTCTCTCTTGTTGTTCATCCCCCCCCCCCCCTTAATAAATTTCTGAAATCGTGGTTCTGAGGAAAACCCGCCTCGTCGGGCAGTAACAAGATGGAATTGAAAAAGTACCGACCATAGAAAAAAAAAAGTACGAAAAAGATGTTTAGGTTCTCCTGATGGAAACCTTCTTCACGATGATGATGAACAAGCTTCACGTTAATCGAGCTCGAAGATATTTCTGTATTTCTTCTTCATAGTTCACCACGCTCACCCAACGTGCCCCAACGGCAGATGACATCGCCGACCTACAGCTGTGCGACTCTGTCATTGAGGCGCAGTCTGGCCGTCAGCAACGGGGGTCTACCTCGGTCTAAGAATATGGTCCCACGTTAGATCAGCCTCAGATTTTTTTTAGCACATTTTCCACCACCTACTTTGGAGGGCACCATGTCGTGGGCAGCATTTTTGGCACAATTCGAGTCCGTTGCTACACTAAATGGCTGGACCGTTCAAAATAAAGCTGAGGTGCTCGCTGTGTAACTTCGTTACAGCGCTGCTTTATGAGAAGGGCCGTAGTGGCTCAGGAAATTCAGACCATGTAGCGTTCTTAAAGTGCGCCTAAATTTACACTAGACCACTGTGACGCGTGTCACCTAAAACACGTGCATAAATGGCACTCATTTTCTTCCAGGCTGCCCAAATGTTCTCCAACAGGAATCTTTGTCGGGGAGAACCACCAACTGCACAATACGCTGTAAACATGCTTATACAGTCGCAAGATAAAGCTCCGAGACCAAGTATAATTCCAGAAATCACGTTGGTTGAAACGTAATGATGCTTGCGGAGTGCACACGTTTTACCAATTACGTGCAATTAATCTATTCTGTGCTATGGAACTGTGCTAGGACAAACTTTTATATTTTTGCACGCACCATGGTTTTTGAACATTGGTTCACGACTGTGTCTGAGCGTGTCTGAATACCCTGAGCTCGTAGCATAACTGTTACATATTGCACCAGCCAACTTCCATGAGGTCAGCCTTCCACTCGCCTATATGGATGATGTTCTATAGTTAGTTACCTTGCCTCAGCATTATTAGAGATTCATTCATGTTCACAATTTTTTGCATTTGACATCCACATTTAAGTTTTCGAACATGATTTGCCGAATTTCAACAGGATGAACAACATAGCATGCCAGGCGCGGCCACTCAAGTCACCAACAGCTGTAAGAAGCTTAACCCCATGTACTACTTTGTTTATAGCACAAAACAGTCATACTTTTTTACCATAATCTTCATCGTCATCTCGAAAATATTATCTTTCCGTCCGGCTCGTTGTGTTGTATATTGATAGTTGATGACATAAACACATGCAAACAATTATGTAAAGAAAAGGCGATAAATATTTCAGCCCTATCATAGGTTACATGTACATCTACTAGCCAAGAGGCTACTGAGAATATACAAACGGACGACTTCTACGGATTTTCCAGGTGTTTTCGAATAAGTTTTCCAAGGAACCTCATTTTTTCTCAATGCCCTCGCAAAGAAAAATGAACTTCTAGTTCGGCTAAGTTTACGGGTTATATAGAGTAACGACGAAACTCCGATGAAATACTTCGTCTTAGTGCGTAGAAAGGCATGTTTGCTCGTTGCCCAGAACCTCAATTTGATAGTAAACTAGTGTTCACAAGGTAAGTGAGTGAAAACTCAACTTGTCTCATCAACAACAAGCTTTAAACACAAAGAAAGTCGCAAATATAACATTATCGAGCACTTATTTATATAGCTAGATTGTATTAGAAGAAAGGATACGCCTTTTGCCAACAGTAGTAATGTGATCGTAATAATGGCAGTCTGCCCACTTTTTGTGCGCTTTTATTTTTCTTTTTGTGGGCTCTTACGTTTTAATTAGGTAATCTTGAACTATGATGCAAATGTTCCTGGTAAGGGAGCCTTTAGGTGGTAATACCTAAATCACCATACCAAGGCCAATAATGACTACCATGGAAGCGACCAGGTATAGGATGCCAGGCATACCTAAAATAATCGCACCAGATACCAGAACTGCTAAGGAAATCGAAAAACAACCTCACGTGAGCTTCAGACATGCGGAAGTTCTGCTTAGGGCTAAAGCAAAGAAAATCATGGTGTTTTTCCGCATATGCTCAAAGACCCCGTATTTTTCTTAATTGTTTTTTCAAGAATAAGCCACATTGCGATGTATCGTTACAGCAGGGAAAGGATGTCACAATAGATATACAAATAAGTCTACATATGCACAACATACTTGTTTTTCAGAATCCTTAATTCATTCTAGGACAGGCCTCGGGAAAAAAAAAATAGGAAACAGTCCCGTTAACGAACTTTTAAAAAAATGTGTTACATATAATTCTGTCTACTTTGTCAGAAAACCTGACCAAGTTTGGACGCTGGGCTTATTATTGGAGTGTCAGCATGACAAATGACAATGAGAAACATGAAAAAGTTTGCGATTTCCGCGCCTGTGTTTGAAGAAAGCCTTGTGACCAATGTCATCCATAAAAAAGAGTCAAGGTTGGAGATACAGATCTGATGTGTATTTATTTTGATCAACACTACAGATTCCAGTCGCGGAATCTTGAAGGAGAATTTTGTGAAGCCAAATTTCATGTTTGAAACAACTTTGAGGGTGGTTTTGAGGTTGATTATTGATGTTGCACTTCAACATGCTTGGTGAACACTATGATTGGCGTTTACAATTTTTTGGCCACAATCCAAACTTGCGCATGTGTTTAGACCAAGCATTTTACGCTCTTCCATGATGGAGATGTCCAGACGATTTGGCCCATTCCACAAAGCTGCTGGGTCATTTACACGTATTCTGAAAGTAAATCAATATTTAAATTAGCGTACCATCATGATGTAAACGCCTCCTGGTCACTGCAGAAGCCAATAAATACTTCCAATGCCTGTGAATGTAGAGTCGCATTCGTTATGTAGCTGAAAACGAACCAGTGCTTTCCGAGAACCTACTGAAGTGGCCTGCTTTTGAGCTATTTCTGAATTCTTTAGTCACCCAACTTTACGATTGGAGATAATGTACGGTCAAGTTTTTTACGTCTAAGGAACGGTCCTCAAGGGCAGAGTGAATGAAGATTTCATGTTTGTGGAGGCTCATTGGCATTGGCCACTTAGCTTCACTGAAGATGTACTTAGCTTAACACCTATAAGACACAGAAAGACCAGAAATGCAAAGATGCGACGCATACGCAGCAGTACCCGTGTCCACGTCGTACATCTGTGTGCCTGTCCTTTCTGTGCGCATAGGTGTTAGGATAGAATACTAACATGCCCAAGCTCACGTTCTTTCAATATACTTAGCGCCAACATTGCCTCGATTGATTGATTTGTGGGGTTTAACGTCCCAAAACCACCATATGATTATGAGAGACGCTGTAGTGGAGGGCTCCGGAAATTTCTACCTCCTGGGGTTATTTAACCTGCACCCAAATCTGGGCACACGGGCCTACAGCATTTCCGCCTCCACCGAAAATGCAGCCGCCGCAGCCGCCAACATTGCCTCAAATTCACAGTTATGAAGCTTATTAAGATACTGCAATTTTGTAACTATATAGGATCAGATACGTGAGAAGGAAACTAAGGACCACCAGTGTTACTAAAAAACTAAGTTTTCGAATCGCATGAGAATTGTTTTTTTAGTTCGCTCGCTACTGATTCTCTAAGAGGTTTGAAAAGTTGTGGAATAACAACTGCTCCCTCGAAGCACTCGACTTACCACCACTTCGATGCGTAGCTGTAGCTGACGGCAGGCTTTCCGATGGCACCGCCATAACCACCACCGAGACCACTGAAGAGGCCGCCAAGACCTCCATGTGCACCACCGTAACCAGCCCCGATGCCTCTTCCGAGACCTGCACTAAAGCCGCTGCTAAGGCCACCACCGTAGCCACCACCGTAGCCAGCACCAAGACCTCCACCAAGGCCGCCTCCGAGACCACCGCCGCCGACCGCAATTGCCGGCAGAGCAACAGGGCGAGCCACAGAAACAGTCGGAACGGCTACGGGACGAGCAACGGTGACCGCTGTCGCAGCAGCCACGGTGACAGTGGGGCGGGAAACTGCGATGACGGGTACGGCTGGGCCTCCGAAACCAGCTCCAGATCCGAGGCCGGCACCTCCTATTCCGTAACCCGCTCCACCGTAGCTGAACCCGCCAGCTCCGCCAAACCCGCCAGCTCCACCATGCAGTGTGGTCACAGTAGTAGTGCTGGAGCGGCTGGGCACGGCAGCAGCAACGGGAGTCACTGCAGCGACCAGAACAGCGGCAACGGTGACACCAGCACCACCGGCACCACCATCGAGAACACCGCCATAGTCGCCCCCGAATGCACCAGCGCCACCGACAGAGCCGAGGGTGCCCCCGTGACCCCCTCCGAGGCCGTAGCCACCGCCGATAAAACCGGCAGAGGCAGCAGAGATTAGCCCTAGCAGAATGGTTGCCAGCTGTAGGACCAACGGCACGTGTTAAAGCTGCAGTATATGCTCGCAGGCCTGATGAAATAAATGTTGCTCTGAATATCCACAAAATCAGACGAATACAGCATGACGTAGACGACGACAGCAGACGCAGAGGAGCACCGATTTGAAATCCGAGTTCCTGTGTCTATCTATGCAGTCTTCGTCGAAGTTACATTGCCCCTTAGAGAGCATATAACAAATCACCCGAGTCAAGATAATAAAACACCAATGTGTTCCTGTTAGTGTCCGTTGGTCTAGAGGCTTCTTTTTCTATAACGTCCTGCCTTTATTTCATAATTAGACAAAGTTTACGAAAATAGCGCCATCTTACATTTTGTACAGGAGGAGAATAATGATTTGCGCTTGTGAGCACAAAAGTAATAAACTGCACAAGCAAGTTGCAGATACAAAGGACCATCTCACATCATGTCTTTCAAAAATGTCATAACGAGATCATCGAAATGATTTCGTTACGCTCTGAAAGTTCAGTACGCCACTGTTTTCTCGTTCTCTTCTGGTGGGAACACTGACGCAACACTGAACCTGAAAAAACTGCGCTCAATTAGCAAGTTTTTTTTTTAGCTGGAGAATAATTCGCTTCAACATATTCACACAATTATCATGTGGTTGTGGTGCCCGACTCTGAACCAGAAGGTCGCGGGATCAAATGCCGGCCGTGGGGACTACTTTTCCATGGAGACCAAATACTATACAAGCCCCTGTGCTTAGAATTACAAGCACGTTATAAAAACCCCCGGTGTTCGAAATTTTCGAGGACCTTCATTACGGCGTGTCTTATTACCATAGTGATTTAGGGACGTAACTCCCCAATTATTATTTAATTAAACATTCGCATTGCGTACCGTAAGCTTATTCCAACACTAATAATGTAAACATTTTGTGAACAAAGAACGCTAATGCTCAGCAACCAATCGGCACACCTACACGTGAGCGTAATCAGGGCGTCAGCTGGATATATCCGCTTGAATGAGAAGCGAAGTCGTTTGCTTGTCTTAACATTGCAAACATACACAATAAAGAGGGCCGTTTACAGCTCCTTGATATTGCTCTTCACTTCTAGCAATGCAATAATTTTGCAAAGTTATCTTTACCAACATCCTCTTTTATGTTACCTATAGGTCCATTGCTCCATTCTTCCTGCACTCTTCTGCATAGGAGACAAAGATTTGGAGTATAACAATTGCCTCCGCAATTAGCTCCAGCTGCACGCTTCCGAAGTTGATCGCGGAGGCCAAGAGATAAGGGTTTGGAATGAAGCCGAGAATTAGGGAATGTGCGACGACGTGCGAAACTGATAGAGCTAACGTCACGTGGCTTGACGGTCATTCACAGATAACACTCCGGTTCACAAAGCTACAGCAAAAGCTCAAAATAATAGAACACATTCCTTGAAAACATAATTGGAAGAGGGGTGATATGCGATGGACGCATGCCTTGTGGAATTTTGAGTAATCTGATAGTAATTGTAGGAGTTATCTGGAATTGTCAAGGTGAACTTTCAAGGATATGAAAAGGTAATCAACTGAAATATAACATTTTATAATTTCTAGTATGAGGACAATACTCAAACAAATTTGGCACAAACTTTCTTACCCAAGAGGAGTGAACCATGCGTAAAAGGAATGTCCGCGTTATGCGAAATTCTTTATCATAAAGTGTTTTAATACCAGTAGAAAGTACACATCATAGGCCTCACTTCATTATTAATTCGTTTCCGGTGGCGTCATTCGAAACGCGCACCGAATATAAATGGTTTTGTATTAATCAAGTCAAAATCTTTACGGCAAACTGATATAACAATGGAGTTTCGCTCGTAAATACTACGGTATTGATTACGTGGTATGCCAAAATGCAAGGTTCTCGAACTTCTGGTCATTGTGGCGTTCATGGCGTGCATGCATCGACAATGCACAGAACACGGACATTTAGCATTTCACTTCCATTAAATAGCATCCACCGAGGCAGCGATAAGCGATATATCCCGCCAAGATCGGGTCAGGAGCCAAGCCCCGTAAACCCTTGCATCATAGCGGCGGACAATCTCTATGATGACGATGATAATGAGTTCAGGCTAGTGTAAGTTATACTCACAGGAGTGTTCATAGTGACAGCTTTGTAGCTCAGCTTAGGCAGCTAGTGCTAATGTCCAAGAGACCTGGACGACGTGCGACGGGTCTATCGCTGGAAGACGTGCAGCTTTTATACCGCCACCAAGTGCACGCAGAGCAGTGACAGCGCGGCGTAATGCAAATGCAAACAAACAGGATGACGTCGTCAATGGTAGCAAAGGAAGCGGCTTTCAAACGAACAGGCTTGTGGGCGAGGAGGTATCGAGATGAGATGGAAGCGAGGAGTGGCGGTATACCTTCTACTGACCACGGCCGAATGACCTTCCCCGGAGATCCTCCTCGCTTTGAATGGTCAAGAGCAAGGCGCGTGGCCTCTCCTCAGAGGCACGATGCGAACGGACGCCCGCTTCATTCGAGAAGCGCAGCGAAGAGACGAGGGCTTACAAAAACGGATACAACGTTGCATAACGTAACGCATAAATAAAGCGCCGGAGGGGGGTGGGTATGAGTGGGACACATGCGTGGGGATACGTGATCTACACTCTCGCAGCCTCTCGATCGGGGTGTGATCGTTTGAGAGGAACGGTAGGGAACCGACCACCAGATTCGTTCGTTCTTAATGAAGCTTATGCTATAGCCATCGCGAATTCTGACACACTGGTACCGGTGCCAAAGCAGACGCGCGAGAGTTGTCTGTAATGAACGAAGCACACTCATTCGAGATTAACACGGGGCTTCAGTATGGGGGGATTGTACACTCCCGTCTCATACATCCGGTGAAAAACAGCGGAAGCCAGTCAAGGTAAGGTTCAAGGATTTTACCACCACAAAACTTACTATTTTTTTCCTTTATAGACTGAGCAATAAATGAAAATGCTTTGTGCCTTTGAAATAAACGAGCCCCGTTATTAATGCGCACGTCAGCAGGTTGTTCTGGATCGCTTAGCGTTTCTTTGTTCTCGTATTGTGGCCTCCGTGATGAGTTCCGGCAGCGCGTAGCTGGAGCTGATCGCAGAGGCCGCGTTTACAACGGCGTAATCCAAACGCGACACGCTTGGATTTACACACTTTGCTGAACGTATTTCCCTAAGGCATCCACCGCACTGCACCTCATTAACGAAACGGAGTATATTTTTTGCGACATACCATTATATTGTCTAGGCATGGCTCACGGAGTCCAGAAACTCCCGCTTGAGCACATTCCGCACTTTTTCCGGAGCACCCACCATGCCTTATTCTGCATGTATTAATCTTAGTTAGTGATAATATCGGCGTACCCCTCGTCAAGCATATCGGCGTCATGAAGCGAGTGGCTTCGGCTCTTCGCCTCGTGGCTCTGCGTCAATACTATCATCGCTATTACCGAGAAAGCAGTGCAACTGTTTACTCGGCTGAGTGCCTGTGCGGCTCCGTCTGATTACAATCGGCCGGCTTTCGCTGTTCGAAGTGCTGACGAGATACGTGGCGCATATTCGTTACTCATAATGCGGCGTTGGGAAATATGCGAGCCGTTAGTTTATATGCACGCTATCTCACACCGGTCAAGCCTCGCTCGCTACTGGTTCTTGAAGCATTCAGCAATTGACTAGCTAGAATGGGTTCTTGGACTGAAGTATCTCCTTCTGAACGATTTGTTTGTTGTTGGTCCCCGTGGCCGCATAAAGGAGCAATATTCGGGTTTCCTTCTTCGATAAATGTTTCACAGGGGACGCGATATGATCGACGCCTTAATCAGAGCGTTAACCTGGGAAGTCATTGACGGACGGAGGAATTTCGGTTTGATATCGGAAGAACTAGTGATTTGGTTTTGCGTCGACATACTTTAGTAGTGTACGCTACACTTGCTCTTACTAGATGTGTCTGTGTGTATATACTAGGGCGTAATGAAAAATTCGTAAACAAGCGGCGTGCTACAGCCGACGTTTTGGCAGGCGGGAATTCTGTTTCATGCGTCGCAAGCTCTCCTCCAATAGAAAGGTTTGTTTGGATTAGAGGGGAGAGTACAGAGCAAACACGCGCAAGCGACAAGGAAAGCAGAGGAAGCCTTGAATTAGACACGCCTGCTTGTCGAAACTAATGGTTGAGAATTTCGAGATTTCAAATTTCGTTTATTTCGATTGATTTGTTGGGTTTAACGTCCCAAAACCACCATATGATTATGAGAGACGCCGTAGTGGAGGGCTCCGGAAATTTTGACCACCTGTGGTTCTTTAACGTGCGCCCAAATCTGAGCACATGGGCCTACAACATTTCCGCCTCCATCGGAAATGCAGCCGCCGCAGCCGGGATTCGAACCCGCGCCCTGCGGGTCAGCAGCCGAGTACCTTAGCCACTAGACCACCGCGGCGGGGCAATTTCGTTTATTTCACCATAATCAATACGATCATAACAATGTTGAACATGAAGAAAGAAAACCAGTATTCATTGTCAGGACAGCAGGATAAAAGCTGCAATATCTGCACCCTCACAAGCCCAGTCACCCCGAAACAACGGCAGCAACGTGTGGTACAGAAACGTTTGCTTGAGGCTGACATTTTAACTCGCATTGCGAAAATCAAAACAAACACTCAAGATACATTTTCCCTAGAAGGCTAGACAATCATACAGCATTTATACCTAAAATTGAATTTTGAGGCATTACACGAAGGGTATCACGAGCTTCCGTTTTCTTCTGACTCCTACCATTTTTTTAATAACTCTCGGGTAAGTAAGAGTGGCATACTTCGTGGTTTGAGTGAATTAAAACTCTTATCTAATAAACGCGTCTTCGTCTAACTTCATTTTTGAAGAGAACTGCTGCCAGTGAACCCTCAGCTGAACGCCTCTGACATGCGATGGAGTTCTACACGCTGCAGTGAAATTACTTTCAGTCTCTCCTTTTTTTCTTTTCATTCTCTTCCCTCTTTCTCATCTTTCTTGTCCACTTCCCTAATCCCCCCGTGCAGGGTAACCAACCGGATGTCTTTCTGAGTAACCTCCCTGCCTTCTCCCTTTTGTTGCTTCCTCCTCCTCCCGTTCCACGCAGCACGCACCACTTACCACGAGACGTAGCGAAACGTAGTTTTTTTTTATTTGCTTGAAATGAATGTAACCGAATACATGTGGGGGCTGCTTTTTTACCCTGAGGTTCGGTTTCATGTGAGGAAAAACAATACGTGAATGACTTCAGGATAAATGGATGCTTAACTACGATGGAATTAATGCCTATTGCTATCAAACGCACGTGCCAAACTGTTACGTTATTGTTTGCAATCAAAAATTGAATGCCTTGAGGTGATGCCGAGAAAATGTGACACTTTTGCATGCATTTCTTTATAGGTGGTGTCTGAAAGGAAAACGCAGCTTCAGTGGATAACAGAGTTCAAAATTTCGGCAGCTCATCTTAGAATCCAGGCCTGCACGAACGGCTCCAGATATATCCTTCGAATATTCTGAAGAAAGCCCTGCACAAGGAAGTGTCTTGTTGCTGAAATTTGTAAGGTTACCGACATCGAAGTAACTATTTCTCATCACATAGCAGAGAACACACGCATTTTGCTCCCTACACAATAGGCCCGTTGCGTGTGGATTACTTGATTTTACACATACAAGAGCGGCCGTATTTTCCATTACGATCGTTTAAATTACAGTGACAGCATTGCATGAAATATAGATTTGTCATATTACACTAAGCTATGAGTGAACAGCTTGTTTGAAGTATTTTTTTTTTGTAACGCAGAACCAACTTCGAGCCTGTGTTGCCGCTGCCCTTCAACGTGCTTAACGAAGAGGTTTGTATTCAACTGGACAGCAAATCAAAAGCCCCACGTCTCCTTTTGCATTTGCCTAACATGACTCGAAAGTAATCTTTGGCTTCTTTTTTCTGTCGATTTTAGTACTCTCCCACTCCCCGCACCGAAAACTTCGTGCATCTAATGCGGCTTCATACTGACGATCTTTCTGAGCGTCAGGAGTAAGCACCCGTTTAACCAAGCGACAATGACGTCATTCTGCAACGTCACGTTATGTTTCGTCCCAGTAAGATTAAGCTACAAACGTTAGTGACTTGAGACATCATAAGATGACGTTATTATATAATGATTTCTCCGCATAAATCTTGCTGACGTCACTGACGCCGACAGTGAGTAGTGGAGTTTGATGAAGCATCTGAGCCTTTTGCCAAAGCACGGCTTTTTTTTTCTATTGTATTTCATTTGTACAGTTTGCCCACGCTTCCAACTTCATAATAAAAAAGGACGCATTGAAAAAGAAGCCTAGGCATATTTAAACAGTTCTTGTCCTATAAGGTAAGTGTGTGTTTAAAAAGCCGGCCAAGGCTATGCTAGATACCGCTTGAAAGAACACTGGCCACCAACTTTCAGTACATCGATTTTACCCGTTGGTGGTGTAAGAACAATTTGAGCTCCAGCGGCTGAAAGGCATGCGCATAAATATGTGTGACTCATAGAAGTGTCACTTTTTGTTTTGTTCTTTTGTTAAATTTTGTTTTGCAGTGCACTGAGCATTTGCCAGTGCAAGCTTGTGGTGACTTTGTTCAAGGACTTTCGAATGAAACCATCGTAGGCAGCGTTTGGCATGTTTGGCGTGGTCAGCAAGTAAATGGCCGAGTCAGCAAGTGCGGCTCTCATGAATGTTGTTCTCAGGTGGGCGTTACCCTTTGAGGCATTCAGCGTCTGTTCCTGCTACATTGCCTGGCATGCATTTCTGCTACCACTTTGGGAAATATTGTGTGCGCTGGCCACACGCATGCCAGGTCAGAAAAATAAATTGCTGTTTAAATCACTTCTCTCAGTCACGCATCCTTATCGCTGACTCCACACTCTGAAGCTGTGACCTATAGGCACACACTAGTGTCCACCACATAGCGAAAAAGCTAAAAATAAACCGAAGAAAGTCTAGTTGCGTCATGTTCTAAGCTAGAGGGTAAGGGAATTTTCAGCAGGTAAAGTGATGCAAGAAGGTTCTTTGGCAATGAACAAATTGGAGGCGATCATAAATCTTCACTGCCGCTTCACTGGTTTCTCGCTCTTCGCGTTCAAGCATTTGGATGCCGGCCTTGGATCGGGAACAGTTATTATTCGTCCATATAAAGAGGAAATCCTACGTCTCATTGTGGAAGCTGGGCTTACAGTTGCACTCGGCGATTCGTGCATGAGCAGGCCACCGATGGCAAGAAGTTGGGTTTCTTGCGTGAGCGGTAATACAAGCCATTATTTCTGTCTTGGCGATACCACGTGCTGAAGTTTTACAGCGAAAGCTGTTGCAAGATCACAACTCGGGTCACGTGCGTCGTCCGCCGCCGCCGGTGTCCGTAACCACACCGCGTGAAATAGAAAGAAAGAATCTAGCATAAATGACACAGTGGGGCTTGAACCCGGGTCCGCTGGGTGCCAGCCCAGTATTCTACCACCGAGTTACGCTGGTGCTTGTAACCTGTTGTCAAACTTGCGCTAGGCAGGCTTGATGTCGGGAAAGCAATCGCTTAATACGACTTATAAAGCGTTTTAAAACAGCGAAAGAACAACCAGTCGTGGCACAATGCGAATAGCGTGACGAGTGGGCAGTCCAATGCTCCAACCCATCACAAAAGCTTGTTTTTGTCCCCCCCTTTAACATTGGCGCATACCCACTCCAGCCATAATTCCTCATCGTTGTCAGCCACTGCATGACCAATTGGCACAATATTCCTTGTATGCGTTTAGCGGATACCAGGTTTCACAGATGAAGGACGAAAAGTAGCGTAGCGAATGCCGGCCTACTACCGAAATATTATTAATAATAACCTAGTGGGTATCGAGCAAGTGTGCTTGCAGTAGTTACCCAATGAGTGTTTCGAAAAATCTCTGAAAGGACGCTCTTCTAGCTTTCGATGTGACTGTGCTGCGCCTTCGCGCATGCCTGACGTTTTTATTTCTTGTCTTTTCTTTTTCTTTCTTTCTTTTCTTCGTTCTTTCCTTCTGTTTTCTTAAAAAGGCGCTTTAGGAGGCAGTAGACAATATATTGGTCACTGATCCCAAAGATCCCACAACAAGACCCCTGCACTAGTATGTTCCGTGCATAAACTTGTTACACAGAGCTCAAGCGGTTTCTGTGTTGCAGGTGTGATTCGTGTGGGCCCACCAATGACATTTGAAAACCCGATGATTCAAAAGTGTGTTCAAAACGCCTAAAATGAAGATGGCGCGGACAAACGAGTATCTTAAAGCCACGTAATAATGCTGTTTTCGTAGATCAAATATATATATTTCAGTAAATTCGAAAAACATGCAGTGACCCTGAAGGCAGACGGTATAGACAAGTACAATCAGTATTTTCATCCACTGAATACCGATTCATTCATTGAGAGAGGGATAAATAGAGAAGAAAGGCAGGGAGGTTAAGCGAGCTTGGCAATACATTCATAGAATTCGCTAGCATCTTTATGATCAGGAATTATACTATACAACAAATCAGAACGTACGTAAACAGCAATGCTGCTACCACGGTTTTTCGTTGGATGTGCAGACACGCAATCATACCCAGAAATTAGAACACATTCACCCTATAAAATAGGCCACGTTTCACTATGGTGAAGTGGTGTTTCAGATCCGATAGACGTAAATTAACATCATCGAAGCCATTTTTGAACTCATTGAATTCATGTGAAAAATAGAAAGAGGCCACTGGTTTTTTTTTTCTCTCTTTTGATGTTTCGGCATCACGAGAAAATTGGAACTGCAGGGTTGCCATGTTCTTTTAGCGAACTCCGTGCTCTGTTTACCATCGATTTTCGATCATTGGAACACCGTGTATATCAGTACTTAACCTACGATCACGGCATTTCTAGCTGCCGAGATTCAGTTTGATGTGAGCCAATTCATTGCTCGAATCGGTGCGTTCAAGTGCGTCGACTGTATTCGATAGCTCCGACGTAGCTTTTCCTTGTACCTGCAGCCTCATCTGGAATTGATGGAATTGTCAGAAAGATGTTGAACAGACGATTCCAGCCATACTAGTCTCGTTGGCTGGACAAAAAAGGAATTTCAAGCTTAGCTTCGATTGATATAAGTTGAGTAGACAATTCAATGGGTGACGTTATACGGGTGATTAAAGGCCTCATGCGCCACCGCCAGACATTATTAACATTTCCATTATTTTATGGTGCAATCACTCTTTGTAGCGAATGCACCACGATGTTTAAACACGCACTAAAGATATTCTCAACTCTAGCAGGTTCGACAGCACTGGCAGAACACAGAAAATAAATATTGGTTGAACACACCAACCTTTAAAAACGCAGAACCGCCTCGGTGAAACTGTGGCTACGAGGCTCAGCTGCTGACACGAAGTCGCAGGTTCGATTCCGGCCATGGCCGTCAAATTCGGCGAAGGTGAAATCACAGAGGCCCGTGTCTTGTGCGTCGTAAGTGCACGTTCAAGAACACCAGATGGCCACAATTTCCGGAGCCCTCCTCTACGGCGTTTCTCATATTCATATGGTGGTTTTGGAACATTAAACTCTAGACAGTAATATTAAAACACAGAAGCACAGGTTTAAGTTTGCTGTCCGTATGGCTCTGCCGCCAGTGCTTGAATGACGAGACACGCCTCCTAGTTTACTTGGTCACCCTGGTGTCGTCACTGGCCCTGATGTCACGCAAGATTGTAGGGCTTTGATAAACTTCGGTGGGATTATGATATGGAAAGGGCGTGGGCCAGAAGTTTTTTCGCATAAAAAACAGCGCCAATAACGAGAGACAAGAAAAGAAGAAGACAGACAGCGGCACTGACTTACAATAAGATTTATTTGCTAGAACCGCACAATATATACTTTGGCAGTACCTGACAAAAAAGAGAAAATACAGAACAAAGAAAAAAGAATTTACCTAACAACCACGTAATAATCGTCATAACGCACCATGAACAACACGTGTGCCAACGTTCTGAAGAAAATTTATTTCTTTTTGTGATAGCGCAATCGAAGGCCCGCTGACACATGCACTGCCCAGCCTTTCTATTTCTGTAGCCTCCAAAATTTCGCGTATCATCTGGTCCCGATGACGCCTAATGACGGTACAATGCTGAAAGTCGGGGACACAACCACAGTCTCGGAAATGAATGCCGAGGTGGCCCGAAACTGTAGAGAAGACGTTGCGAGCGTGCTCTTTCAGCCGCTCATTTAAACACCTGCCTGTTTGGCCGATGTACCACTTGCCGCAGGACAGGAATAGAGAGTACACCACCCCTTCGATGCATGGAACTTACTTCTTCCGATGCTTGATTTTGCAGCCTCGCTCTCCCCTAGAACCAGTATTCACGGCCCTGCACAGCCTAGCCAGCTTTTCTGCTGGCCACTTTTTTGAGGTTGTGGGTGACTCCATGGATATAGGGAATAACCACGAAGTTTCGTTTCTCCCGTCCCTTTCTTTGTTCTTTGTACGGGTTCGAGCAATAATCTTTGGGCTCATTCTGATTTCTCGGAGTAGACACTCAGCAACGGCGGTCAAAACGTACATCGGGAAACCAGCTTCAGTAAGGCGTTTAGTCTGCTGATTAAAGCTGGACCGAATCGTGTGATGGCAGGACCTTCGCAGAGCGTTTGTGTAGCAAGTGTTAGCAATGGCACGCTTCACCACTTTTGAATGTGCTGAATTAAAAGAAAGGACTGACTTGTTAGCGCGTGGCTCATAGGCCCACCACACGTGGGAAGGACTCAATGTTAACATCAAATCTAGTAACCTGATGGCTCCTCTGTCCAGAACTTCATGTGTTATAACAAGCAGAGAAAGGCACTTACTGAAAATTTCTAGAATACTAGTCAAAGGCAGACCGTCCGACGAGGTTGCACCTTGAAACAACACGAGGAAGTCGTCAACATAGCGGAATACTCTTAACAGTTGTGGATTCCAAGCAATTCTGAATGGCACGATCACGGTTGGCTAAAAATAAATCACTCAAAATGGGTGCAAGGCATGATCCTCCCTTGACGTTACAAGTAAAGATGATCGTCCCACTCTGCAAATGTCGACCTTAGGTAATACTCTAGTAGTTCCATAAAACCTTCAACAGATATGCCTACTGCATTCTGATAATTCACTACGCCCAAACTGTCAATGCACCCGCGAATGCAAGCTAGAAGCTAACTGTGTCGATGAGTAGTACAGATCTTGAATATCTATTGAGCATGCCTGGTAGCCAGAAAATTTGTTATTTTTCAGCACGGAAATCACATCACAGGAACTTTTAGCTAGGAATGGATCGTCTATGCTTAATAACATCAGTTTATCCTGAAGAAATTGTGCCAGCATTTTTTGCCACGAATTCGCCTTTGATACTATAACACGGAAAGAACCGCTAACTTTGTGCGCCTTCGCGTTAAAGAAAATTTTCATGCTAAGGTTTTCCCCGCCATCCATCTTTTTTACCAAACCATCAAGATTCAACCTTTTATAGAGACTTTTTGCATAGGTTTTAACATTCGGAAGCGACACATTAGCTTGGGGCTGAACAACAGAGAAAAGCGCTTCACCAGCTTTTTTCTTATAGAGCTCATTTTTAATAATAACAAAACCTCCCTCCTTATCTGCTGCTACCAAGAATAATGACTTATCCTTCAAGAAGGATTTTAATGATTGATTGATTGATTGATATGTGGGGTTTAACGTCCCAAAACCACCATATGATTATGAGAGACGCCGAAGTGAAGCGCTCCGGAAATTTCGACCACCTGGGGTTCTTTAACGTGCGCCCAAATCTGAGAACACGGGCCTGCAACATTTCTGCCTCCATCAAAAATGCAGCAGCCGCAGCCGGGATTCGATCCCGCGACCTGCGGGTCAGCAGCCGAGTACCTTAACCACTAGACCACCGCAGTGGGGTCAAGAAGGATTCTACTTTCTTTACAGAAACCCTGTTCAAGCCTGCTCTATGGTTGCAAAGAATGTCACAACCCTCGGAAACACACCTCTCGGCACAGTTAGCAGGTACCTTCCTATAAATTCTGCGGACCAGGCCCAGAAGTTCCGCCCTTGACCTTCTTGATCAACTTGGGGCCACGGCTAAGCAGACTGCGAATGTTCTCAGGCAAGGACACATTCGTCAGAGAATGCAGTCCTTTCTTGCTGGGGGAGGGCTTTTTTGGCAGCGAAGCTCGTAGTTCAGTCAGCATCTGCCGCCAAAGAAATACGGTGATCGAGCCACTTCTTGCCTCCATTGTAGTTCGTAGTCCCTTGGAGCGAGAGAAACAAGCACTGCTTGTACAAACGAGCTTGTCGGTGCCACTCAGAACTGAGGATTTTGAGGAGTCGAAGTCCGTGTCCTTGCGAAGGCTTGAAACCGCCGAAGAGGAGCAGAATGTCGGGGGGGGGGGGGGGGAATTGTTTGTACCGGACAAGAAAAGAGAACTTTCGGGCATCGCACACGGAGTGGACGTACATGGCGACGATGACACATGGCTGAACGGTCCAACAATTTTGCAGAGTCGCAGCAGGTTTGCTCGATGATAGCTGTAAAAAACAGAAGAGAAACTTACATGTGGGAGCGCCGTACTGTGAGTGCCCATTCCACGTATGTGTGCTGCCTTGCCCAAATCGCGCCTATTAACCAATAACCACCGAGCAATCTTAAACGCGAAAACCGTTCGATGCGATTAGGCTGCCAACGCGAACGTTACAGAATGTTCTGGAACATACGTGGCTGCTAGTGATGACGCCGGAACATTCGATTGCACATGCATAAACGCCGACGCACATCGCCGCTTTTCAATTGTTCGACGGCCGACGCTCCGTTCGCCGCTATCAGTGCCACTGTGCATCACTGTAATCTGACTCTTTGTTTTTTCATTTACAGGCCATTTATTTCGGCTTAATAAACAGCTTGATCTTGGGTACAGCGGCTGTTGTCATCGTTAACGTCACGACCCACGTGACCATAGAAACCGGAAATCGCGTATTAATGCAGTAGTGGCTGTACGTGAAAACTGAAATCTTTAGGTATAGGGGTTCACGTCCAATGAATCACACTTCTTGACGAAAAAAAAAGGGGGGCACCTTATGGGCACGTCACGGGCGACTACCTCGGCTACCGTTGTTCACATGAACTTGAAAGATGCGTGTGATACACAAGAATCACTTGTAACAATGCACACGAGTATAAGGAAAAAAAAGGAATGAACTAAGGGCTCGTTTTGCTTTGTTAGACATAATGTAACTAATCTTACAGACAATGAATTGTGAAAGCAAGAATGAAACATCAAACGTAGGGCATGTTTGTATCTTCTAGCTGCTTATAGTGAGGCACTTATGGCACATATAACGATTGTAATGATGTATTGTACACGAAAGTGTAATATGAGCCCAACAGTTGTAATTTCAAGTGCAGAACGCCTTAGGGGCCCGGGCTCTTCTATGCTGTCGTCGTCTCATGCAGCTGGGCGCAACGCTGGCAAAACCACTCCACGGCGTAGCGATCTGTAGCATATAGAGGGCACTTGTGCTAAGAAGAAGTCTTCTTCTTGGAACGCCTTGGTGATGACATTAGGTGCGTAGCCCTTTAGGTGTTCCCGCTGTCGTATGCCGTCGTATTCTGTCGTCGCTTGGTTGGATTCAGGCAGAAACGAAAGAGAGACAGCAAAAGAAAGAAAGAAAAGAAAAATACAACATAAACTAGAAAAAACAATAGAGGAAAGAAAAGGAAAATAAAACCAAGAGAAACTCAGGAAGCAATCTTAAGATGTGATGAAATATATGACATAAATCCCAAATTTCACGGGTTCTGTAAACTTAGCTGCCAGGTCGGCTCCAAAACTCATAATATTGTTATTGTAATATCGCTTATTTCATTCTTTTCTTTCTCACTTTTTTGCTCAATAGTTTTTTAATGTTTTCTTTAATTGTTTTACCTTATTTTGTTGATAAGCAATAGTGATGTTACTATTCACAGACACAGACTACTATATGTTTTCTTGGCCAATCTCCCAAAGTGGGTATGTGCCATTGTATCCAGGCAAAAAAACAAACAAACAAGAAAGGTTGCCCAGCTCCGTACTTTCTTCAGCCTCGGCACCCGCATTGCAAAACTGTCTCAATTTTTCGCGTAAAAGGCCACTGACGTTTTAGATACGAGAGCACACTCAATGAAAACCATGGAGCAAGAGGACATTGTCCACTGAGGCGAAGCTACCGCCCGTGCTGCCCTATAATCGAAGTGCTGGCAACGCAAGTTCCTGGCCGATGTCTGCAACATCGCTTTCGCCGTCCTTGCGGTCGTTTGACTTCGCGTCCACAATGTAGTGCTGGGCTCGGCCGACTCCTGCTGGAAATGGTCGTTTGTTCTTTCACATCATTGCCCGCATAGCTGGAGAGACAACGCCCGAGTCTCCATCTTCGTCAGTGCGCGTCTTACATTCGACAACGTTACTTTGCGGCTACCATTTGCTTTTTTACATTTACAGTTGTTTTTGTAACTATTTTATCTGTTTTAGTCTTTGCAACGCCAGACCTCAGAAGAACGAGGTTATTTTCGAGTGGCGCAACTGCGCTTTTGGTTATTCTCCGGGTCCGTCAGACTTCTTCTATTAAGGTTTTAAAATGAAAAATGAAGGTGTAGCGTTTGGAACTTTCGATATCTTAACATCTTTAGAGACTTTGGTTATTGCATTATTGCCTGAGAAACATATCTGCACTCTTCAGGACGGTGGAATTAGTTTGCTTGACTCCACCACCTCTTTTTTTTTTTGCTTTTAGGCAATGAAACTACTGTCATCAATGTACTTGTCATATCATCCATCCATTTCTTCTTTGTCAGCTTCACTGTCCTGTTAAAATAAAGAAAAACGGGACCCAAATTTACAGAAGTGGTTTCGCGGTCAACCGCTTAGTGAAAACATATGCCAGACACTTCTCATATCACTTCAGACGAGCGAAACTACTGGACAGTTTGAATCCACACTTGCGAACGAGTAGCCTTGAATATTCAGCTAATGAGCTTCTTTCACTAAATGCGAGAGAGATTCAGCTTCCTACAATCTGCATGTATAGAAATTAGACTGACTGAGCATCAAGCTTCTTACTTTGTGATTTGTTGTCTCAATTTCACAACAGGAACCAAGTTTTAAAGTTTCTGCGGATGTCTTTGGGATAGTTGGTATTGAGTCTCATGCAGATTACAGCCCCCCAATGACTGAGACAGATTAAATAAGAAACAGCGCTGTATCTGCTTTCTTTATTCTATCACCATCTGTACAGGCTATAGCCTTTTTTTAGATATAAGAATGATCTGTACTGTGCACCTGAATCGGAAAATCACAGGTTGGCCATAAGAATTCAATGCCAAAAGAAATGCATGAGCCCCAGCCGTCTCAGCCCCTTGAAAGAGAGTTTCTGGCGTGAGTAACTATCCGATGGTCACCGCAACGATGGTGCAGCAAATTTCCTATTTGTGACCTACTGTCTTGGACTAATGTCGTCCCTATCACATGTGCATTGTGGAGCCTGACTGCGACACATAGGGCCGGCTCGTTTATTAGAGTGAAATATAACATTTTAGTCGCATAAAGACAGCCATAAGCATGTGCAGGGTTTTTCAATTGGGGGGAGGAGTGTGTGGGACATTTGTTTATTGAACTAGGCTTAAAGGAAGCAACCTATGTAATAGAGTGACAGTAAAGCTAGATGACATGCTTCTCACAACGGGCTGTCTTTATTCATGCAAGGGCCTGTCAACACAACGGCCTCCTCACAGCAAAGAAGGTTGTTGTGAGAAGCACGCCACCGCATTACGAGGTGTCGTCGGCCGCTGTTATCGTGTAAAATGTGCATGGCCACAAACCTGCCCTTCAAGCTCTGATGGGACAGGTCTCATAAAGTGAATGTACAGTGCTTTGTTGACAGCAGTGGTGACGATCTCTTCCAGTACAGTGCTTAGTCTTAGCAGCAAACCTGTTCTTGGTCGAAATTTTTCATGTCCGGGATCCGTGGTAACGCTGGTAGACGCCACAGACATTAAGTAAATCTCACATCTCACCCCTGGTCCCATAAAAACAAACGCAACACTTTGCGCCACAACAGGATGTGTGCCACTGAAATCTTTGCGGCCTATCAGAAAACCTGACCATGCCCGAGTGGGCCTAGCCACGTGACGTCCAGTTAACACGAGCCTATCTTGGAGCAAATAAAGTTGTTTACCTAACTCACTTTAGGCCATAAACTCGTATGTGACACAGAACTAGGCTAAATCGCACTACGTGCAACTTTCACTAAAGAAACAAGGACATTTTTCAAGGACGAAGCTCTCTAAGGTCGAGGGTTGTCTACCGTCTCCCCATCGTAGTCGCGCTAGCACTCGACGCTCCAGTTAGAGGCGCAGCTGTTCTGTCGTTTGATTTGAATGGTGCCCGCAAGATGGCGAGATGGCACTAGCTGCTCTTTCGGCGCGTGTTCTAGTTTGGTAGGCGACCGCTAGGGGGCCACGTCTGCATATAGCTCTCGCTCTTGGCGCCTTTTTTTCCTCTTTCACTGGTCGTTATTCAGCGCACTTTGATACTGCTATCCTGTTGCTCTGAACACCGAGTTGACCTTTATTACGAACCAATAAAACAACAGTGTATATTCTGCACACACGTGTTGTCACTCATTTTAATATTGCACTGGGCAGTCTACGGGAAAATTCACGGTCTTCCGAACGGTCCCTCGGAGCTTTGCTCACTCATGATTATACACTTCGTTGATATGCTCTGATATTTTTCTCAAAAGTACGGGGCGAACACCGCGCAACCCGTACGGCTATTGGTGGGGACGTGCCACTGTCCCTCCTTCTCTTCTTGCAAGAATATGCTGACAGCGTTGTCTGCAGACACAGGCAGTGGTCACCTTGTACCATTTTCACGCATATCAAGAGTTGTTCAAACACGTAAAATATTTTTTTTGCGTATTTGCATGTAGCACATCGCTGCACAGTGCACTTTATTAGCGCCACAATTTTTCAAACAAAAGCGCTCTCATTGTCTTAAAAAAATGTCACAAAAGACCTACGTAAGAAGTACTTTTTTTATTTCTTACAACGTGCAACTAACAAAAAACCGCTGGCAAAAAAACAACAACCGGCTTCTCATTTAATGTCCTGGCTCTTTGAACCGAAACGCACGCAGATTGTCGAAACCAGCATGAGTATTAAGTCAGACATTGAGTATCACAATATTTGAAAATAATTATAAGTTGAAGCTCGTTTTTCTTCCGGCTGCGTATATAAGCATAGGTCCAGCCGAGAGACTCCCGTGGATTTTCTTACACGATACGAGGACATTTGGAGGGAGCCGGCATTCTGAAAATGAAAGAGACATGAGAGGCAAATTGAATACCACGTCTATTAAGGAATCGCACCGATCGTTTAAAAAATGGCACTTCACTCTGACATAAAAAAGCGTCAGCTACTTTTTTCTGTAGCTCGTTTTCACCACTGGTGCGTTGAAGAGTAAACGTAGTCGAGAAAATACTGCGAGACAGTGAAACCAGATTAGGTAAAGTACCCACGTCATCAAAATCCAATTTTACGGCTGCAAGTCGGCTGAAAATAACCAGCTAGCAGAGCGTAAGGCAGAATGGTATATTTGACACCATGCTCACTTTGTTCGATAACTCGTAAAGTAAGACATAACGGGTTTATTTTTCATTTTATGCTGTATTTCATCATGATGAACAAACATATAATAATATTTACTCGTAAAAACTTTGCTATTGAATTGAAAAGCACCCCTTAACGAATGAATTTGTCACTTTTTGAACACGTCATAACCTTATCCCAATTTTTCAGATATTACGTTAGGTTGAACAAATTGATTATATGTTCGAATGTGTTCACCTGGACTTCTGGTAAAGTAGACTATTATTCCCGCAAAATTCTATAAGTCGCCACTGCGCGTGGTCAAGAAGGGCAAAACTCAGCGCATTTGTACATTGAGAGACATCGGTTCTCGCAATACAGAACTGCTCTTATTTCACTAACTTAAGGTGTACTTGCCATGGAAGGCCACGTACATGCAGTGAAGCAATATGTTGCGCTTCTTACAAATATCCTAATATTTATAAGTGCCCTTTAAATCACATTTATGCTTATCGAAACAAGGGCTCGCACAGGAAAAGGGGTCCTAATAAAATAAATCCATTGACAACAGAACATTGAAGATCCACACTGAAACTTCCGACGACGAGACACAAAGTGAATAGCACGTAAGCATTAATCTTCCCTCATAATAAATGTACCAGCATCGGTAAAAGATAAAAAACAAATTATTATCAATTTTTCAGGCCTCAATAATTTTAGAGTTATTTACTACACTACGGTAACACCGCCACTATTTCGGAGACATGTGCAGCTGCACTCAATCACTTGCCAACTAAAGCAAAATTTTGGCACGACCACTTAGACCAATCATTATCATTACGCGCTCCATCGATACAACCGAATGATCTCGTGTAGTCATCACATCGTAAGCAAGACTTACCACCACTTGGCGGCATGGCCATAAGTAACTCCGAGACTTCCGAGGGCAGCTCCGTGGCCAATTCCATATCCGGCGCCGTAGCCAACCCCATAACCACCGTGACCGCCAACAACAGCGAGCTTGCTAAGACCAGCGCCGTAGCCGAGACCGTATCCAGCACCGAATCCACTGTAGCCACCACCAACAAGACCCAGGCCACCAAGACCACCTCCAATGGACACAGCCGGGGCAGCAGCAACGGTAGCCACAGCCGGGGCAGCAGCAACGGTAGCCACAGCCGGAGCAGCAGCAACGGTAGCCACAGCCGGGGCGGCAGCAACGGTAGCCACAGCCGGGGCGGCAGCGACGGTAGCCACAGCCGGGGCGGCAGCAACGGTAGCCACAGCCGGGGCAGCAACAGCGATGGGACGGGCCACGGCCACTGGACGAGCCACAGCCACTGGACGAGCCACTGCCACAGGGCGAGCCACAGTCACGGCTGGAGCTACGGCGATGGCGGGACGAGCCACGGCGATGGCGGGACGAGCGATGGCGATGGCGGGACGAGCGACGGCGATGGCGGGACGAGCGACGGCGACGCCGTATCCAGCACCAGCTCCGAGGCCACCGAGACCGAGTCCTCCACCGTAGCCGAGGCCGGCCCCGGAGAACAGACCAATGCTACTGCCGGCAAGACCACCAGTCAAGCCTCCGGAAAGAATGGCGGCACCTCCCGCACTGTTGCCATAGGACGTGCTGCGCACTGAAACAGCTGGAGCCGCTGCGACAGCAACTGGAGCAGCAGCAACGGCGGCGCCTCCGATACCAGCGCCGTAGCCGCCAGCGTAGCCAGCACCACCACTGATGGCACCAAGACCACTGCCGTAGCCACTGTAGCCCCCGATGAAGCCGGCGGAGGCGGCCGAGAAAAGCGCGAATAGAACGGTGGAGAGCTGCGTGACATAGAGCCGGGTGCGGACCGGTATAATTATTTATGTCAGAGAATTTCGGAGTCGCAGACAGCGCAGAACAAACTCTTCATGGACGTTTCCCTTTTAGTGCACGAGGGATTTGTGTGACGTAGATGAAGAATAATGCGCGTGAAAAAGCGCATCTATGTAGGCTTAGTGATTAAGAAGCTGGGCTCGTCCAATATCCAAGTAATATTTATTTCCCTTTTCCTTGGCTTCAAATCCAGCCTGTTACAATATAGCTATTAAAATGTATGCAACTATCTGCGTCCTAGTGAACGTGTCCTGCAGTATTTTCGTATATAGATATGAACACTGGGGCTCTGGTCACCCTCTAAAACAGTCACAGAACACTCGTATTCTTTGTGACGCTTTCGTCCCGTCCTTATACGTTAATGCAGTAAAGGTTGCAGTGTAACGTTTTAGAGAATTAGCTGATGCAAATATAGGGCCTGCGCAATACCTCAACGTTCGGAGTAGGTGACATCGCTGCTAGCACTGACATTTTTACAACGTCTGTATGGTCATATAGTGCGTCAGGTCTTTTTACAGAAACGCTTTGCTACTGTGACAACACCATCATTAATTTTCCGGATGTCCTCTTAACCACAACCGTGACCCTCTAGGCCATAACACACAGAACTGCCACTGTCGCGAAGATTGAATGTGAAGCCCACCAATGTGGCCTGAAAAGGTGTCCTGAACTTGTGTCAGTTCCATAAACACCATTTTTCCCGTCTCCCTCATTTTTCGCAGCACAAACAACTTTCGTATTACACGCACCCAAGTGGGTTCTCACTGTGCTCTTGGTTGCTTCAGCAACTTAGGTGATAATCGGCGCCGAGTTTAATAAATGTATGCTCCAGTTTAAAATATGAAACGATACTGAACTAGTTTACCAAGTAAATACAGCAACCATGAAAGCTCTGCCTGTTGATACAAGTCTGTCTTTATGAACAGCCCGAAAACCGAGACGCAGTGCGAGATGAAGGAACACAAGGCCAAACACAAGCGCTGATTCAATAGCAATTGCTGAGAAGCGCATATTCCTGATTATGGACGAATATCACTAGCAATCAACTATTTACTCTGCCTGTATGCCACATTTGCCTTATCAAAATGCTAATATCTATTCGCGGTGCAGAATCCGTGGAATCGCAACTGGCAGTTCAATAAAAAGCAAATACAATTAAGGCTGTTCTGTTGTATGTATTATAACAACTCGTTTATACATGCACGTACTACATAAGCATAATGCAGTGTGCATTTGACACACGGTGAAGTATTTACTACTTCATACTTAGTCCAGGAACACGTACCCGGGGTGATTACTTAATATAGCCAACTCAGTTATTCACGCTTCACGATAGAAATTTGCATTTAGCAAGGTTTTCTTGCAAACCAAACGTGCCCTATTAACCAAAGTTGGCAGCCTGGCACATCATCTACGTTTGCCGCCTTCTTCGCTAGTTTATATCAACGATGCCACACAGGCTTCCACTCTGAACCATCGCCTGTGATATTACGTACCCAAAGAGTTTTCCTAAGATCTAGCCTCAAACGTCATTTAAAGATATTGGTACTCAATCCACAGCATAACAATCTTATGTTGTCGCTTGATCTAACGGTATGAGTTGATGAACTGTTTCAAAGGCTCCAAACATTCGTTGAAGTTTCCCTCTTCCCTACAAATGGGCACATCAAATACGGCTATATCGAATTCAGCAACTACATACTTTCCAGGCATCGGAAGTTTACCATTCGTTAGAGTGAAGTTTTAGCGAACAGCCGTGGGGAACGCATTCATACTAATGTAAACCTACTGATTTTGCTTTGATGAGGGTCATATCTTACAACATCAACTAAATTAGCTACCAGTCATTCAGGCCTGATTCACTTATGTAGTTGCTAAACTTAGCTTTTCTGTAGCTTTCACGATAGACAAGCAGTTCAAACGCGGAGGATTATACTGAGAAGTGTAGAAGCGAAATTGCACCAGAGTGTGTACGAGAGAGGGGAAGCAGGGAAGAGAGTGCTATTTGCAGAACAGGGGTCAAAGATGGAGTAACGCCGACAAGCCTCCCTGGGTGTGGTACTTAGTCCTAGGAAGTTAATTGGCCGTATATCCGCAAACGGTGCTCCCGCCATACTCACAGCGGCGTTCATGATGATCGCAGGAGGCTGGTTAGATCCAGTACAAGGAGAGAGTCTTCGACGATCACAAGAACCAGGACGAAGTAAGACTGGGTTGGTCCGATGCAAAGGCGAGGCTTTTATACCCGAACCAGGGCGCTGCGTCATCCGCAGTGACAAATACGGCGAATCATTAAAGCACAAAAATAAGACGCAGCCAATGGTCCGCTCGAAGTATCGCTTCGCTTGGCTATTCAAGAGAGAGGAGGGTGTGGTGAATTGTGTAAGGAGAACTTACTATCTTACGTACGGGCATCCACGTATACAGTGACCGCATCAAAAGATACAAGCACTGCAGCCCCGGAAATTCCCGCCTGAGGCCTCAACCTGCGCTGAATCTCCTTCTCCCCCTTCGTCTGCATAGGGTGGCCCGAAGCGTCCGCTTCTGTCAAAAAAAAAAAAAAAAGAAGCGAAAGGCTAACGGAACATTCATTAAAAAGACACGTGCGATAAAGATACACAGAAACCTCATCGCATAGCGCCTGTAACCCGCCCTTCCTGTGAAGCGGCGTCCGTAGCCTATAACACTTTCTCACGCACTTTCTCTCTCTCTCTCTACGGGATGGTTCGAGATGGTGGGAGAGGCGTGCACTGCAGGGACCGTCCGCCGCGTCCTGCATCCTGGACCAAGGTTGTTCGGCGAGACAGAGATCGCTGCCAAACTAGGACAGGCAGCTCGTGGTGACCGAAGAGCGTGCTGTGGCTGGGTAAACGCGGTGGTTCAATGCTTGTTGAACGCTTGTTTAATTATGCACGAGCCCTTTTCACCCACCTCCACCCCCCACTTATCTCACCTCGCCTTCGAGTGGTGGGCTTGAATTCAACCGGGGAGAGGTGCGTACGACACTGCTTATACTGTGCTCGCAATCTAATACTTCAATCGTAATTGCTGATAGTGAAGTGGTCCCTGTTGGCTCACTCCAGGTTTTAAAAATCGATGGGAGAGGTTTGAGATGGTATTCTAGCCTCTCCTACCTCAGGATGCATGCACTATGCAAAAAAGCAAGCAAGCAAGATAGCACGTCTCCGATTCCCCCGAGTCGTGTTGGGGCGCAATGCATGCAATTGTAATTCAAGGCTGTGAACACTTATTATTTTTACATATCAAACAGCCCGGCCAATTATATTTTGGACTCTTTAAACTTATCTGACGAGATAGGCGCCGTTACGTGTCGTCGATTAGCCGAGAAATAACCAGGACACGTGTAGGCATTAACGGCGTAACTGTTTTTTTCTTCGAGGTTAATCTCTATCTTTTGAGAGGGTTACATGTTATTCTGGTTTATTGTCTTATTATCTTCGGTACACAACTGTCGGTCAGTAGCAATTACGATGCTCGGTGGAGATTGCATTACGATTGAGGTGGAATAATGCATCCCAGTGTAATGTATGATGTTAGTGCCCGTTAAAGAACATTATAGATAGTGAAAGTTTCAGGAGCCCTATCCCTTATAATCGTATTGTTGTTTTGTGACCTAATACCTCCGATATTGTCATTATTTGTTAAGCGCAAGAGTATAAAATTTTCCCCTAATCCACCGACCACCACGTGAAAATCCCCGCTAGAAAGTAAATCTTTTACACTTTGTTCAGAATATACCCTTTTGTAGTTTTTGTGTGGTCTGTGAAAAGGCGCTTTAGGGGGCAGTAGACTGTATATATTTAAGGGATCGCTAAGACCCCACATCAGCACCCCTGCTCCGTTATCTTCTGTAGGGAAACTTGTTGCACGGAGGTCAAGCAGTTTCTGTGTTGTAGGCGTGATTCCTACGGGCCCGCCACGCCACTGACATTGGAGCACCCGATGATTCAAAAGTGCCTTAAAAACGATTAAAGTTGCGATTGGTTGGAAAGGCGTCTATGTTAAAATCACATATTATTGTTGCTTCAAGTTTGAGTAGGGTGCGTCGTTCAAGTTTTTTTTTTAGAAAATCACGCTTTCCAGTGAATGCTTCTTCGGCTAAACCGGAGCAAGAACTGAAATGAAACTTGAATTTACACTCACAAGTGGTGTAGTGTGGCGATGAGAAGTTTCGAAACCATGGGAGCACGTGGCGAACTGCACCAAGGTGCCGTCTCACCATTGTCAGAGAAGCTAGTGGCAGTGCTCAGTGCGCGCCGCTTCGTTGCCTTCGTTCCAAACGTTCCATGGCAGCGAAGACAATTTTGCTTCGCCAAAATACAGCATTGCTCAGTAATCGTTTTACATATGTCGATAAAATAAAAACAAGAACACTGACGCTACGTGCGCGTTTTAGGGGCGAAGCTCCTTAGGGCGTGGGCTGTGCGTCCCCTGTAGCCTGTATGTAGCCACCTCTAGTTTAGTTCTTGCAGTGTTCACTAGATGGCGGTACCGTCCCCTGTATGTAGCCACCTCTAGTTTAGTTCTTGCAGTGTTCACTAGATGGCGGTACCGTCTCCTGTATGTAGCCACCTCTCGTTTAGTTCTTGTAGTGTTTACTAGATGGTGGTACTTGTAGCTGATGATGAAAAGATGCAAGATGTTATAAACTAGAAAGCGGTACTTGTAGTTGATGAAAGACGCGAGATCTTATAAAATAGGAATGATGTCACACATGGCGCATTGGTTGAAGGCAATCGTTCGATTTAGTGCGGCGACGTACGCTAGGGGGAGTGATGTAATAAAATCGAGTGAGTAAAATGTACAGAGGATTCATGGTTTACCAGGTTTACCTCCGGAGCTTCGCCCATTCATCATCATTCACTTCGTGGATATGGCGGACATTTTTTTGTTTCCGTGGAGAGTGTGGAACGAAAGCCCAGAAGCAGCACACTCAGAGCACTGCCACTACAAGTTACACATTTTTGTCGCGATATGATCGCTAGGTGCTGCCACCATAGAGTATTATAAAAAGGTTATGAAAGGACACTTCCATAGGCCCCTACGGGGAATTAGGGTTTGCAGCGCACCAAACGGGTGTGGGGAAGCTTTGCAGCCTCAGAGATGCCCGACCACAGATAAGACTGTTTCGAAGGCCATTTTGTAGTCACAAATATTATTATACAACCTCCGAGACCACTTCTACGTGAGCGCTAATCTTTGAGGCCATCTTTTTTTAAGCCGTCGTTTGCGCGCATCAATGAGCTTCGTGTAAGCTCCACCGCTAGAGCGGCAAGCACACTATGCCAATGTGCGTGTATGCACACGTTTTAATGAAAACATGAGAATCATTGCAGGTGCGAAAACGTTTATTGTCAAGTGAGATTCTTGGTAAGCGCATGCCCACTTTGTTGATGTTTGACAAGCGCAGTCACAAAGAGAGGTTCATTGCGCTTCGAGACGCGAAAATACAGGTGCCATATTATGAATATAATTTGCACACAAGAATTAAACATATAGGCAACAGCATAAGAAGGACCGCACTCAAGTACACGTACAGTGGCCAACGCGACACGGCAGTATAGTTGCTATAAGCACTTCACTCTGGCATGAACCGAAAAAAAAGGAAAATTGTCGGCTATGTTGTCTTTCGCACCTTCGCAATAATTTTTTTTCAACACATTTTACATCGCTCTTTCGCCAAAAACAGTCACAAGCAGTTGCCGCAGCAAAAACGAAGTAATTTTAGGTGTAATGCAAGCCGTTAACGAGGCAGGAGTGTGTACTCAAAGATTAAGTCCTAGCTTTAGCTAGCAAACATTTTTCTAGATTGACCACTTTTTTCTTATTGCGCTCGTTAGAGCTTCAAGCAATTCGCTAACGGCACAGATAATGTTACTGAGCATAGCTGCACTTAAAAAAAAAATCTCACTCATGCAATTAATTCAAATACATTTACGGCACAAATAAAGGCTAACGACGCGAGCAGTGACTCAATTTTGGCGAGCCAAGACAGAATTTTCTCGCAAACGTGCTCCGAAGCACTCCGAACAGTTTTCTTTCGTGTGAAGCAGTCCACAAAAGCAGTACGCGAAGTGAAGAGCACAAAAAAAGGTTTCTCCGCCGAACAGCACTTTGCCAGAAACGTTAGGTTAAGGCTTCATTGACAAATTAAATAAGCACATAACAAAGTATTGATGGCTTTCGTTCCTAGCTGTAGCCAAGCTGAGAAGCAGACGAAACAAGCGAAGACCACGACGCACGCCGGGCAGGTTATCGCGCATCTTTTGTGGCATCTCGCTGCAGCTGCCCGTACTTCTTCATTGCCGTAAATGCGCATGAACACGGAGCGTGACAACGTTGCCGTCGCGTCGCCGCCATGTGCACTTTTCTCGCGTCCGATTCATGCCTGATCCCAGCCCGACGATATCGCACGGTAACATCGCAGACGATAAAGACGGATTCAGGCGACTATCACAATCGCGAAAACACGTAGACCTATAATGCCCAATGAAAGGTGCCGTAGTAAATAACCAATACGCGTCTTTCCATGAAGTAGTGAGTGATGTGTTGCCATCTTTGTGCCTTTTCTCATCTTCTAACCACTACCACCACCACCACCACTGTCTTACGGCTAGGGTGAATCTGCGTAGATCAACCACTGTTTGGCCCGAGTGACCAGTCTTGTAGTTCTAATGTTACTCTATGCTACCGCGGCGACTGCAAAAGTGACCCCTTGGGATTTTTCTGGCTTTCAGCTACGCGCGCCGTTCAAGTATGGCGCCTAGAATACAGTTCAAGGAATAAAAAAGCGCTGCCTGGTAGTTATAAACAGGTGCGCTTGAGCAGTGCGCGTTCTCCAGCTTCTCTGGTAGCCGTGAGAAGGCGCTGTGGTGCTGTTGGCTGTGCCCTTCCTTGGTCTCCGAAATTTCGATCGCCACAGTACGTATGTACATACAAGCCGTTATTGCACCTAACTGATCTGATTAAAACACCCAACAACGATATTCAACGCTGTAGCAGGTTTGACCACAGAGGCAGGTACATGAAAAAAATATCGGTAGAACCCACCAGCCAATAAAACACATAACCACCTCTGTGGAACAGTCTCTATGGTGCTCAGCGGCTGGCACAAAGTCACAGGTTTGATTCCAGTCGTGGCCGTCGAATTCGACGGAGGCGAAATCACACAGAGGCCCGTGTGTGTTGTGCGTCGTAAGTGCACGTCAAAGAGCACCAGGTGGCCAAAATTTCCGGAGTCCTCCTCAACGGCGTCTCTCATAGTCATATGGTGGTTTTGTAACGTTAAACCCCAGGTAATAATGTTATAACACAGAAGCGAAGGTTTAAATTTGCTGTCCGTATGTCTCTGCCGCCATTGCTTGAATGACGATGCACGCCTCTTAGTTTCCTTGGTCCCTCCGGTGTCGTTGCTGGCCCTGATATCACGCAAGATCGTAGGGCCTTGATTAACTTCGGTGGGAATATGATATGGAAAGGGCGTGGGCCAGAAGTTCTTTGTTTTCCCCTGGAGTGCAGAGTCGCAGCAGATTTGTTCAACGCGAGTTGTAAAACACAGAAGCGAAACTTACATGTGGCCCCGCCGCGGTGGTCTAGTGGCTAAGGTACTCGGCTGCTGACCCGCAGGTCGCGGGTTTGATTCCCGGCTGCGGCGTTTGCATTTCCGATGGAGGCGGAAATGTTGTAGGCCCGTGTGCTCAGATTTGGGTGCATGTTAAAGAACCCCAGGTGGTCGAAATTTCCGGAGCCCTCCACTACGGCGTCTCTCATAATCATATGGTGGTTTTGGGACGTTAAACCCCACAAATCAATCAAATCAAACTTACCTGTGGGAGTGCCGTGCTGTGAGTACTCATTACACGTATGTGTGCTGCCTTCCCCGAACCGCGCCGACTTACCAAGAGGCACCGCCTAATCTTAAAGGTTAAAACCTTTCGATGCGATTACGAGCCCAATGTGCGCCTTACAGATTGTTCTGAAACATACTTGGCTGCTAGCGATAACGCCGGAACATTCGACGGCAATTGTATAAATGCCGACGCACATCGTCGCTCGTCAGTTGTTCGACGGCCGACGCCACGTTCGAAGCTATCAGCACCAGTGTGCATTGCGGCAGTGGGATTGTCCGCTTACCGGCCATCTAGTTCGGCTTCATAAACAGTTCGATCCTGGGCATAGCGGCTGCTGTCTTCGTTAACGCCACGACCCACGTGACAATGTAAAGCGGGAATCGCGGAATAACGCAGTTGCTGTTGTACGTGGAAACTGAAAGATTCAGGTGAGGGCTCACGTTCAACGAAGCCCACTTCATGACAAAAAAACAAAACAAAAAGAAATATATTACAGAAACGTTTGAAACTTTCGTGACCTCCTCGACTTCAGTGTTTCACTTGAACTTGCAAGACACGTGTGATACCGAAGAATCACTTATAACAGTGCACATGAGTATAAGAAAACAAAAGGAATGAACCAAGGGCTTATTTTGCTTTGTTAAACGTAATATATACTAAACTTACAGGCAATGAAGTGTGAAAGGCAACAATGACAAGAGAAACGTAAGGCATGTTTGTAGCTTCAAGCTGCTTGTAGTAAAGCACTTATTCCTCATATAATGATTCTAATGATGTATTGTACACGAAAGTCTAATATTAGCCCAACAGTTGTAATTTAAAGTGCGGAACACCTTAGGGGCCCAGGCTATTCCATGCTGTCTTCGTCTCATGCAGCTGAACGTAACGCTGACAAAAACACGTTTACAGCGTGGCGATCTGTAGCATATAGAGGGCGATGATGTTAAGGAGGCGACTTCTTCTTCTTCGAACGCCTTGGTGATGACAATAGGTGCGGAGTCCTTTTGGTGCTCCCCTTGTCATATGCCGTCATGTTCGGTCGTCGCTTAGATTAATTTACGCAGAAAGAAGTGAGAAATGGCGGGAGAAATAAAGAAACTAAAAAAAATGTCAGAAACTGCAAGCATGCATATGATGGCGACGTTCTCTGTAAACATTGGCAGCTGTCACCTTAAATCGTTTTCACGCTTTTCAAGAGTTGTCGAAACCCGTAGAATTATATTATTGAGTGTTCGAATGTGACCACTTCGCTAAACACCGCACTCTGTTAGCGCCACATTTCTTAAAAAGAAAAACGCTCTCATAGTTTTCAAAATAATGTCAAGAGAGACTTCTGTAACAAGTATTTTTATTATTTCTTAACAACGTTCCACTAACAAAAAACAGCCGGGTAATAAAAAACAGCCCCTTATTTAAAATCCTGACTTTTTAAACGAAAACCCAAAGAGATTGTCAAATCCAGCGTGAATAATGAGTTTAGACATTGTGGATCACGAAAATTGAAAATAATTATGAATTGAAGCTCGTTTTTCTTGCGGCTGCGTATGTCTGCATAAGTTTAGCTGAAAGACTCCGGTGCATGTTGTTGCAGCGTCCAAGGACACTCGGAGGGAGCCGGCGTTCTGAAAATGAAAGAGACATGAGATGCGAATCGATAAAATGCATATTAATCAGATGCACCAACAATGTAAAAAATGGCACTTCGCTCTGAACTAATAAAGCCTCCACTTCTCTTTGCGGTAGCTCATTGTTGCCTCTGGTCCGTCGAAGAAGAAGCATAGCCGAAAAAATGTTCCAAGACAGAGATACCACATTGCGTAAAGTGCCTGTGCTATCGAAATGAAACTTTACGGGTCCAAGTCGGCGGAAACCAAACAGCCAGAAGAGCGTACCGCAGAATGGTTTATTTACCACCATGCCCACTTTTTCAATAACTCGTGAGGTGAAACATGAGGGGTTTATTTTTTATTTTATATGGTATTTCATCATTTAACCTAACAAATAAAAATAATTAGGCGCAAAAACTTCGCTATTGAAGCGAGAAACACACCTTGGCGCATGAATATGTCACCCTTTTGAATACGTCATAACATTAACCTAAATTTTCCGCATATTACGTAAAGTGTAGCCAATCAATCATATGTTCAAATGTGTTCACCTAGCCTTCCGGCAAAGTAGAGTGGTTTTCCCGAAATTCTACAAAGCATCACTCCGCGAGGTCAAGAAGTGAAGTACACAGCGCACTCTTTGTCGATTGCGAGGCAACTCTGCTCGCAATACAGAGCTGCTGTTATTTCACTAGCTTAAGATGTGCTTGCCAAGGCGGGCCACATACATGCAGTGAAGCAAGATATTGTGCTCCTGACGAAAATTCCGACATTTATAAGTGCTTTTTAAATAACATCTATGCTTATCTAAACAAGGACACGCCCAGGAAAAGGCGGTCCTAATGGAACCAATACATAGACATCAGACCACTGTAGAGCCACACCGAAACTTCTGACGACGACACACAAACTAAACAATACATAACCACTAGTTTGCTCTAATATTGACCGTACTAGCATCGGTAAAAGATACGAAAACAAATAACTTATTGATTTGTCAAGCCTCAATTATTTTATAGTTATTTACTAAATTCCAGTAATCCCGCGACTACTTTCGAGACACGGGCAACTGCAGTCAAGTAACTTGCCAACTAAAGCAAATTTCTGGTGCTACCACATAACCACTTATTATGATATCGCACTCTATAGATAGACCCGAATGATCTCGTGTTAGTCATCACATTGTGAGCAAAACTTACCACCACTTGGCGGCATGGCCATAAGTAACTCCGAGCCTGCCGAGGCCAGCGCCATGGCCGAATCCGTATCCGCCACCGTAGGCACCCCCATAGCCGCCGTGACCACCAACAACAGCGAGCCTAGTGAGACCAGCGCCATAGCCGAGACCGTATCCAGCACCGTATGCACCGTAGCCACCGCCCACAAGACCCAGGCCACCGAGACCACCTCCGACGGCAACAGCTGGTGCCGCAGCAACGGTAGCCACAGCCGGGGCAGCAGCAACGGTAGCCACAGCCGGGGCAGCAGCAACGGTAGCAACAGCCGGGGCAGCAATAGCGACGGGACGAGCCACGGCCACTGGACGAGCCACAGCCACTGGACGAGCCACTGCCACAGGGCGAGCCACAGCCACGGCTGGAGCTACGGCAATGGCGGGACGAGCAACGGCGATGGCGGGACGAGCAACGGCGACGCCGTATCCAGCACCGCCTCCGAGACCACCGAGACCGAGTCCTCCACCGTAGCCGAGGCCGGCCCCGGAGAACAGACCGATGCTACTGCCGGCGAGACCACCAGCTGCGCCCCCGGAAAGAATGGCGGCGCCTCCCGCACTGTTGCCGTAGGAAGTGCTGCGCACTGAAACAGCTGGAGCGGCTGCGACAGCAACTGGAGCAGCAGCAACGGCGCCTCCAATACCAGCGCCGTAGCCACCAGCGTAGCCAGCACCGCCACTGATGGCACCAAGACCACCGCCGTAGCCACTGTAGCCCCCGATGAAGCCAGCGGAGGCGGCCGAGAAAAGCGCGAATAGAACGGTGGAGAGCTGCGTGATACAGAGCCGGGAGCGGACAAGTGGACCTTTGTCAGAGAACGGTGAAGTCGCAGACAGCGCAAAACATACTCTTCAGGTACGTTTCCCTCTTGCTGCAGGAGAATTTTATGCGACGTAGATGAAAAATAACGCGCGTAATAAAGCGCATTCATGTGGGCTTAGTGCTTGACCATACAGCAGGGCTTTCGGAAGCTGGACTCGTCCGTTATGCAAGTATTATTCTTTTTCCATTGGCTCGGCTTCAAGTCCAGCATGTTAAGATATAGTCATTAAAATGTATGCAACTATCTGCGCCCTAATGAACGTGCCCTGCAGTATCTTCGTAGACACATAGATATGGACGCTGGGGTTCTGGTCACTATCTAAAACCGTCACAGAACACTCGTTTTCTTTGGGATGCTTTCATCCCATCCTTATACGTTAATGCAAGAAAGGTTGCAGTGTAACGTTTAGGAGAATCAGCTGATGCAAATATGAGGCCTGTGCGGTACCTCAACTGCCGGAGTAGGTGAGGTTGCTCCTATAGCACTCGTATTTCGACGCCATCTGTAATGTCACATAGAGGGTCGAATTTCTTTACAGAAACGCTCTGCTGCGACAACCACCTAATTAATTTTCTGGATGTCTAATTAACTACAACCGCGACCCTCTAAGCCGTAATAGACAGAACTGCCACTGTCACGAAGATTCGATGTGAAGGCGACAGATGTGGCCTGAAAAGGTGTCTTGTAGTTATTTCTGTTCCATAAACATAATTTTCCCTCATTTCTTTCAATACAAACGTTTTCCATATTACACGTACTCAAGTGGGTTCTCTCTCAGTACTCCTGATTACTTGGGGAACTTGAGTGAGAATTAGCGATATATAAATGTATGCGTTAATTTAAATTGTGAAACGATACTGAACTAGTTTACCAACAGATTTGACAACATAATAAGCAATCTTTGTAAGCTGAGCCTGGTGATGCGAATCAGTCGTGATGAACAGCCCGGCAACTTAAACGCAGCCCGAGATTAAGGAAAACATGCCCAAAAACAAACGCTGATTTAATATCAGTTGCTGATAAGCGCATATTCACAATTATGATGCCCATCATGTTCGGTTGGTATGTATCATAACAAGCTGTTTACACGTGTACGTACTTCATAAGTATAATGTAGTGTGCATTTGGCGCACACTGAAGTATGCACCGCCTCATACTTTGTCCATAAACTTGTACCCATGGTGATTTCTTAATAGGGCCGACTCAGTTATTCACACTTTACGATTGACATCGCCAATAAGCATAATTTTTGCGCAAACCAAACGCCCCCATTAGCGAACGTTGGCAGACTGTTCGCGTTGGTAGTTGGCATCGAAAGTTGCCCGCTTCGCTGGTTTTTCTCAACAAAGCCACACAGGCTTTTGCTCTGAAAGATCGACTGTGACATAACCAACCTAAACAGTTTTCCTATAGATCTAGCCTCAAACATTGTTTAAATATTTTAATCTTCAAATCACACATTAACCATCGTATTTTGTCGCTTGATCTCACGGTATGAGTTCAAGAACTGTTTAAAAGGTTCTAAACATTCGTTGAAGTTTCCCTCTTCCCTACTAATGGGCACATCAAATACGGCTATACCGAATTCAGCAACTGCATACTTCCCTGACATCGGCAGTTTACCATTCGTTAGAAGCAAGTTTTAGCGAAGGGGGGCACCTGTGGAATCCATTCATACTAGTACTTATATAAAACTACTAATTTTGCTTTAGTGTGGGCTATTTCCTACAGCACCAACTAAATTAGCTACCCGTCATTGGACCTTATTCACTCATGTACTTGATAAACTTAGCTCCACGCTTAGGTGTAGCTCTCACGATTCACATGTAGTTCAATCGCGGAGGAGTATACTGAGAAGTATATATAAGCGAAATTCCACCAGAGTGAGTGCGAGAGAGGGGAAGGAGGAAAGAGAGTGCTATTTGCAGAACAGGGATCAAAGATGGAGTAACGCCGACAAGCCCCTCTGGGTGTGGTACTTAGTCCTAGAGAGTTATTTGGCCGTAGATCCGCGAATGATGTTCCCGACTTCACGCGAGCCTCAGATATACTCACAGCGGCGTTCATGATGATCGCAGGAGGATGGTTAGATCCACTACAAGGTTTAGAGTCTTCGACGATCACAAGAACCAGGACGAAGTAAGACTGGGTTGGTCCGATGCAGAGGCGAGGCTTTTATACTCGAACCGGCGCGCTGTGCTATCCACGGTGACAGATACGGCGAATCGTTAAACCAGAAAAAATAAAACACGACCAATGGTCGGCTCGAAGTATCGCTTCGCTTGGCTATTCGCGGGAGAGGAGGTTGCGGCGAATGGTGTACGGAGAGCTTACGTTCTTTCGGGCATCCACGCATGTGGTGACCGCATCACAAGATGCAAGTACTGCCCCGGAAATCCCCGCCTGAAGCCTCAACTTGCGCTGAATCTCCTTCTCCCCTTTCGTTTGCATAGGGCGGCCCGAAGCGTCCGCTTGCGTCAGAAAATAAAGAAGCGAGAACCGAACGCAACATTTATTACAGAGACACCTGAAATAAAGATACACAGAAACCTCATCGCATAGCGCCTGTAAGCCGCCCTCCTATGCAGCGGTTTCCGTTGCCTATAACACTTTCTCACTCCCTCACTCTCTACGGGATGGTCCGAGATGGTGGGAGAGGCTCTGCGGGGACCGTCCGCCGCGTCCTTAGAGTGTACTAGCGTCCTGCATCCTGGACCAAGGTTGTTCGGCGAGACAGAGATCGCTGCCAAACTAGGACGGCAGCTCGTGGTCACCGAAGAGCGTGCGTTGGTTGGGTAAACGCGGTGGTTCAATGCTTGTCGAACGCTTGTTTTAATTATGCACGAACCCTTTTCACCCACCCCCACCCCCTGCTTGTCTAACCTCGCCTTCGATGCCTAAGAGGGCTGGGCTTGAATTCACCCGGGGAGAGTGAGTATGTGACTGCGCATACTGGGCTCGCAATCTAATCCTTCAATCGTAATTGCTGATAGTGGAGTGGTCTCTATTGGCTCACTCCGGGTTAACGAAATCGACGGGAAAGGTTTGATATGGTCTTATAGCCTCTTTTATCTCAAGACGCATGCACTATACAAGGAAGCAAGCAAGCAAGAGAACATGTCTCCGATTCCTCCGAGTCGTGTTCGGCGCATTGCATGCGATTGTAGTTCAAGGCTGTGAACACCTATTATTTTTACATATCGAACAACCCGGCCAATTATCTTTTAGACTCTTCAAACTTGTCTGACGAGAAAGGTGCCGTTACGTGTCGTCGAAGATTAGCCGAGAAATGACCAGGACACGTGCAGGCATTGATGCTGTGTTTCTTCTTAAAGGTCAATATCTTTCTTTTACGAGGGCTACATGTTATCCTGGTTTATTGTTTTATTATCTTCGGTACTCCGCTTCTGGTCAATAGCAATTATGGTGCTCCATTGAGGTTGCACCACCATTGAGGTGTAATTATAGATCCCCGTGTACTGTGCATTGTTAGTGGCCATTAAATAACATTATAAATAGTCAAAGTTTCAGGAACCCTTCAGCTTAAAATCATATCGTTGTTTTGGGACCTAATACTCCCGATATTGTCATTATTTTTCAAGTACTAGAGTAGAAAATGTTTCCTTTCTTATTCAACCAGCCACCGTCTGAAACTGTCGACTAGAAAGCAAACGAAGAACGAAAACATTTTGAGACAGCAAGAGAAAAAGCGGCAAACGAACATTTAAATATCACCTGAAGGTGAATTTATTTCGTACTACCCGCTCAAAGCTAGGTAAAACGTTGTGAAGACTTGGATGACACGTTAAACGGCGTGATTAGCGCGTGAACAGTGACCAGAATTAGCAAGACAGAATTATTAGCCCAGATGCATGACGCAATTCTTCATCTCGACGAAAAAGGCACGTGAAAGATAAGTTACGTGGAAATTCTTGACATTTAACTGAGTCTGATTGCATCAGAGCACGTCATTCCCGGCGCGAGCTTTTAGGTGAAATAAATTCAAAACCAGATTTCTGTCTATACTACAACAGTGCCTTAAAAAAAAGAAAGGATTTGGGTTCCCACGCCCCTTTGACGAGCGGTCAGGGTGTGTCACTGTACCATTTCCGGGTGCATTGCAAATACCATGCATGGAGCCAGTGCCAGTTATGACGTCATACGTGTTAACCGGCAGCTTATCTGAACGGAATAATTTTAAAACGCGGTAACCGGCGCCAGTAAATGTAGCGCATAGTAATGTTGACTGGCACGGTGACTCACTTCTGGCTACTGCGCTTTAGTAATGAGTTCGGCTAAAAAGGCTCGCTGCTCGTGAATCATTAAAGTGGGCTACTTAGTATTCGTGAGTCACGAGCATCCAATCCGCCAACTTAGATAGGGTGCAATAGCTCAAGTTTCCCTTTTCGATTGCCCAAGGTCCTTCACCGCGAGTCACGACGTCCGAAGTAAGGAACGTCAAGGTGATGGATTGTGATCATCCGTCGACTGAGCAGCAGTTCGTTTGTTGGCACACGGCCCGCAGCGCATGTTCATGATCTTAAAGCAGTCGCGGTTGCTATAACAGTGGGTTATTTAACCTCTTAATTTTCTATATCTTCTGACGAAATTTAATTTGGGAATTATGTTTGTGCCCGTACCCATATTTATCTGAAAGTACATAGTCAATCTTACAAATGACTAGGCATTATCTCGGTCTCGAATGGTGCAATACCCAAGAGACTTCAAGAAAAAAAGGCTTCACTAAGAGAGAATGTATTGAGAGAATAGCAGAGAGGTTAACCATAACATCGGGTTCACTACCGTGCACTAAGAGAAGAAAAAACGGGGACGAAAGATGAGAGGGAAAATGAAAAACAAAAGGCACGCGAAAAAAAAGTGGTTGTTCTATTGTCCTATCTATTTCAACTATTCCTATCTCCTATTCTATTTGATGTCCTATTCAACAGTCCACTACCACGCAAGAAGATCATCAGGCCTTGACTGATCTTCCGTGCGAAGTCATCGTGGCGGCACTGGAGCACTGAGTGTTCTGTCAGGGGTCTGTCGTTAAGGTGGGCTAACCTGAAGCTATGGCGGCTGTCAGTGCGTGGTGTAGCGAAGGCAGTGGCAAAGAAAGTTCTCCTTCGTTTCATCGCGGCCGCAAGGATCGCAAGCAGCGCTAGGCCTTCAAGAAAGCAGTCTTTTTTGAAAATGCGAAGCTGAATTACACTTTTATTTTGTGAGCTAGCAGCGAAGTAATAAAGCATTGCGTGTTACTTCTAGCCGTCAAGTCAGCCGGGACGAGACTCCCGCTTTGAAAGAACGAAAAAAGCATGATAGACGAAAACTTATTGATGTGTTTGACAAAATCTAACAAAACCAACGATTGTGACTGTTGCATTCATCAGCTTCGAGGGAATTAATAAATTCAATCCTCTTCTTTTTTTCTATTATTGTTGATTATTCGTAATTGCATGAGGCTGAAAACCGGGATGCTTCTCATGTGTTTAAGTGATTTGCGGAACTTTTGGCAAATCAATATCTATTTCCAATGTGCACAATGGGTGCATGTTTGTTGTGAAATAAAAAATGCATTTTACAATTGAATGTATTTATTTTTTTGTGCCGTCTAACGTAGCTATTGTTTGGCCTTATGTCATTCAAACCCTACTTTACCCCGGTAAGCTGACAGTTCATGAAACTCTCTCATGGTAAAATACTTTTTTGGTAAATAAACTCGAAAATGTCTTTCATCACAAGGGATTAAAATTTTTGGCGCGCTACTAGGAAACTAAAGATGCCGTACAAAAACCTCTAGGGCAAAGTCAAGGACGAAAGTAAGACGGTAAGTTGGGCCAGTTGGTTAGGATCCATCGTGAACTTACTTACAGCGCAACACCACAAAAAACACAGGACAGGGAAGGAGCAAAAGAGAAAACAGCGCCGTTTTTTTCTTTCTCTTTTGCTCCTGCCCTGTCCTGTATTTTTTCTGGTGTTGCGCTGTAAGTAAGTTCACGATCAAGGTCGAAACTTCGTCTTTCATTTTTCAGTCGTTGTTCTACGTCGTCCTAGTCATCCTGCATCGTCTTTCGTATCTTTATTAGCAGCTCAGTGAAAATTTTCCTGTGTACAAACAACCGGTCTCTACACTCACTCTTTGACCAAGGATGTAGAGCACACGTCTACCTTAGGTAGCCCTATAGAAGAAAAGGGCTAAAGTGTAAATAAGTCGTGTAAGCAGTACGGAGTTCGTGAGTACACAAAATAGAAAAACGAGCTAACTGGGATGCTAGAAGTCGGTCACGTGAGGTAAAATCAATCAACAATTTGAACCACATGTTCGCAGAATGCTTTAATTGGTCCCGAGATTGAGACAGGACAATGTTTCTTCAAACAGAAGGATTACTTCAGGAAATTTGATATATGCTCTGTCCACGTGCTTGAAGTTGTGGACAAATTTGCATTAGAGCTTTCATTTGCTAGCAACATGGTTAGAGCGACCATCCCTTAATGACTTCGTTTCCTGGTTCGACCTCCCGACAGGACAAACATTTGTAGAATTGAAAGCTTTCGTTTATTAGAAACTCGCATAAATTTCCTCGTGGGCTTGTGTTACAAACAGGTGGTAGTCAGCTATTTCTTTCATTGGCTGCTTCTGTGTGGGATTCCATAAAACAAATTTGCATTTTGTCGTAGTGTTTCTCAATCGTTCTTTACTAAATGAAGAGGCTATAAGCTTCTAGCAAATGTTCGAGGCAAAGGATAAACTTCTTAGAAGCTATAGTATTATAAACGTATGGCATGGCCTCTACGAGAACTTAGCTGGAAGTACGAGTATCTTTTAAGCTTTTGTTGTTTTCACCTACAAGGCGAAATGAAGCACTCCATGTTACTCCACTTGAAGCTGGAAGCACGGTTAAGTAATCCAATACAATAAAGTTGCTTCTCTTAATCTTCATTTCTAGTATTATGTGGATTGATTGTTCTGTTGTTGAAATGTTTTGGTCACTTTGATGTCCCATTCAAATGACTTTAGTTATGCTACCCTTCAGTATTTTATAATCGTGTGGCTCACTTGGGTAAGTTCTGATAAACATCTGGTCGTCAACATCTGTAGTGTCACTGTACACACACAATCCACATTATATTAGCCTGTTGACCATCTTTTCCTTTAATCTGTTGCCCAATGAGTCAAATATGACTGTTACGCAGAGGATATAATTAAAGCATCCTACTCAATACTCGTGACGTACGGGCATCCAAACATCTCTTTCCACATGATGGCACAGCTCTAGTTTTCATCTACGACTTATCCAAGGTTGTTCCCAGTGGTTCGCAACGTCCGGAGTAAAGCAAGAGCTTCGAGGTGATCGATTATAAGCATTGTGGTCAGCCGTTCAGTGAAGAGCGTAGGTTCATTCATAGAGCAAGTCTATAGACGCAAGTTACTGATTTTGAAGCCGTTGCCGTAACTATAGTACATCGGGTTTTTTTGCCTTAATGCAGAGCATGTAGCTTGTTTATATATCCTAAGCAGACGAGGAGTGGGACGTTGAAAGGCTTAATCAATCATGCGTAATCAACCGTTGAACCATGAAAAGGTACTCAAAAACATCATTGCTGTTATCAAAATTTGGCAGTTTCATTGAGGAAGGTGTGCTTTTCTTGCATTCTGCGAGTCTAACAAAGTTTTTCATGTCAGAAAAGGATTGGACCTGCTAACACTTGCAACGTTGAGGCCTAAGGTAAGATGGGGTTTCAGCAACCCTCTATCTTCTCACCTTCTCTCCTCTTTTATCCTTTCACTCTGCTGTGGTGGAAGGGGGAAGGAGAGTACTTGATGATTAAACGCAAGTTCACAGTACACTCCGCTCTCTCTATTTTTTTCTGGACGCTTTTTCGTTTACTGCTCGTCGAAATCAGCGAACGGCTATTTTGCACCCGTATAGCAAGCAAACCTTTAATATAGCTCGAACACCCAGCTATTTCTGAGAGCTACCTAATTAGCATATTGAGCCCACCAACGAATCTGGTGTCGAAGTGCGCAAACATTTCGAGCAGTCTCATCACATTCACGCTGGTGGTTTGAAAGTATGAGTTTGCTGGCACTTGCTGTCCTTTCGTCTGTGCTGGCAGAAGGGCTTCAATATGCCTACGTTGCTTACTATAAGGAGCGTATTAGCGTTTGTTGGCAAAATAGGCAGCCAGACGCTCGTTAATGGATATGTTAAGGATGTCTGGATGGCTAAATACCCTCATCTACACGTGTGTGTTTTTTTAGACTCGGGGTGGGTTCTTGATAACTCTCAAGCTTAACGCATGAATTGCTGTCGAACTTTTGGGCGGTGATGCTCACGACGCCCAGTGCTTTGTACACCGAGAGCACTTCAGTGCTCTCGGTGTACAAAGTGGTTTCTACCCTTAAATCCAACCAGAACTGTCAATAAAGGTGGCATATTATTTTTCACCTTAGCAAACAAAGGCATCTTGATGCCTCCCAGGCTGCCGTCATGGACAACAAAAAAAAAAAGATGAATGAATCGAGCTGCTCGTTTCTTTGATTCACACAGCCTCGTCGAAACAAACAGATACTGAATACAAGGAAAACACGCAGGACATTTTTTTTTGTAGTTTGCAATGGAAGTGCTTGAATGGATAGGCGGATACGATGTTAGTGAAAGTCCGGCCAGGTTTAGCGCCACCCGGGCCTAGGTCAGCCGCGAGGAAACGTCCAGGCCCGGCTTCAACGCCGCCTCGAGGGCTTGCCAGACGGCCCACATTTGGATGCCAAGGTGTGAAGCGCGCAGAGCCGTAGCCCATCTCGACGACAGGGCCTCCGGCGTGACTGCACTGATTTCTATCATTACACAGCACTCCTACAACATGTGTCTCAGTGGTGCTGGCCCTTCCTGGAACAATTTGAACGTGTCGTGCTGATGCTTATCTTAATGAGAACTCGGAAGATTTGTTTCGAGTGGAACGGGTTACGTAGGTGCTAGCCTTAAGTGTCTCCGGGCCCCGGCATGCGTTCCGTTTGATTTGGCATAAACAAAAGTAAATTGAAGCGGATGCCAGAACGACTTGTGACCCAACACGCAACCTTTCTGCGTGCTCTACTTAGAGTATAATCAAGCGCATTTGCTTGCAGTGCATCACGTATTCTGACCGGAAGGAAAATTCCGATCGGGAGAGAAGTAGAGGACAAGTGAGACACCCAGGCGCCTGAGGTGTCAAGAAGGGGTTGTTATTATCGTAAGTGGGAAATGAAAGTAGCTTAAGACAAGGGCTTGGAAACGAAAGTAGATTCGAGGCTACAAGTTACAAGCAGAAGTGAAACTAGGCCTTTCTAAGAAGTTCAAGTTTCACTTCCGGAATTTATATAAGGATGGTTACAGGTAGGACGTGGTACGCACGGGATGCAAGTGTGAGATAACTATCATAAAGAGAGGAAGGTTGGAAGAGCAGCGACAGATGAAAACGAGAGCCGCACTAATGCCAAGTAATTTCTGTCATGATTGCCGCAAAACTACGGCGGAACTTTTAGTGTTGACAAAATACTCTCTTGTGTGTTCATTAGTTCTGCAGCACGAAAAAAAAAAACAAAGTGAACGCGATGACGTGGGACAGATGGAATCTTAACAACGGTTTCGCTGACTGTTCTGTCTTTATTACAGGCGTTTGTTACCGCTGGCCTATACAGATCAAATTGAACTTGATTTCATCTGAGCAAGAAAAATTGATGGTGTCAGAAAAAAAAGCAGCATCAGGGCAGTTTCACTACGCCCTGACCACTGGCACTGACTCTGTGTTACCTATTCAACTGTGTCTAGCACTGCCATAGGCACATGGCAGCCTAACATTGGTAGAGCCCTTGAATGGTTTTTCTGGTCAGAAAACTCTACCCACAGTTTGATACAGTGACAGCGGCTCTCGCAAAGGTCATCGCGATCAGTGACGGAGCATCCTTGCGCACCTACTGCACTCGGTTGAATGCCTTTCATGTTTGAAGCAATGGTTTATCTTGCACCAAGCCTCGATAATGGAACTGAACCTTATTCTCCATCTCACATACGATCTGGTTGTAGCATAAGAGTGTGAAGAACTTGGCTTTCACGTATTTTTTAGGCTATTGTGGCAGTGATGGATCTAGTCAGGTTGACGCAACAATATTTGCTTCAAGTGTTGCTCCAGTGTGGTTCCTTATCTTAGGGCCTGTACTCGTGCTATCCGCACAGCCGAACCGCACGTACCAGGACACCTCCCACACGCAAGCGAAGCTCGACTGAACTTATCGACAACCCTGTCATCGTCGTGCACAGAAATACGCTAAAAGTAGCAAAAAAATTTCCTTGATTCTACAGTGACGTGTTTACGCAGTCACCGTACAGTCTTATGACTTGGAGGCGACATAAGGTCATCGTTGGCGTCACGAAGGGCCATTACATGATTAAATTATCACATGGTGTCACGAGGGACCGTTACATGATTAAATTATCACATGGCGTCACGAGGGGCCGTTACATGATTAAATTATCACATGGCGTCACGAGGGGCCGTTACATGATTAAATTATCACATGACTTCGTTGACGAGTCACATACGGTCCTGTCACAGACGGCCCGTGTCCAAGACTGCCAGTGCGGAAGCCTGCACCAGCCTTAAAACCTGCCTGTCTGTAGCTGAAGTTTCCACCACCAGACTTGAAACCTGGTAGCACGTAGCCAAGATTGCCAGCCCCAAAGCCCGAACTAACCATGAAATCAGCTGGTCTGTAGCTGGTTTCAAGGTAAGTTCAGGAGTATTAAAAGAAACCATCTATTTCCTGAGACAAATAATAATTGCTTAGTGGTAACGAACTAGCAAAAATCTTAGGTGAGCAATATCCAAAGGATGGGATATTTGAGATCATATAAGTATACCACAAAGCGGATATTACTATTGAAAAGGGGTTTATTGGCGACTGTTGCGACGGTGGTCCTACGATGAAACACGATCGGACAAGAGCAACGGTCGAGCAGATGCCGGCGATGATCAGCACGAGCCGAGCGAGCGAAGCCAAGCACCCAGTACCCAAGCGGTGGCGATGTTGTTTGCCAACGATGCGTTTTCTTCTTCACAATTTGCCCCCGCCGAAAAAGAGCCATCCTGGCGACCTAAGAGTCTGGAGGCAGAGGGCTATGATATGGCTTAAGGCGGGCGATGTGGACGATGTCACGTCCACGCCGGCGCATGTCGTCAGATGGGGAAAGTGGCTCGATGAGAAAATTCACCGGCGAGGTTTGCTCCAAAACGCGGTATGGGCCCTCGTACTTTGGAACGAGTTTTGAGGATATGCCGGGGCTTTGGTAAGGAACAGCCAGCCATACAAGTGATCCCGAGGAATAGCTGGGGTTTTGTGAAGAGTCGGCGTTGTTTTCTTTCTGGCGCTGTTGTTCTTGCGACGTAAAGGTGCGTGCGAGTTCACGGCACTCTTCCGCATTACGGGCAGCTTCGGACACAGATGGGCATTCGGATGCGTCAGGATGGTATGGAAGGAGAGTGTCGATGGTGTGGGATGGTTCGCGTCCATAAAGAAGAAAGAAAGGTGAAAATCCAGTGGTAGACTGTGCCGCGGTGTTATATGCGAACGTGATGAATGGAAGAATGCGATCCCAGTTAGTATGATCGGATGTCACATACATGGCGAGCATATCGCCAAGGGTGCGGTTAAATCTTTCCGTGAGCCCGTTAGTTTGCGGGTGGTATGCAGTGGTCTTGCGATGAACAACATGACATTGAGAAAGCAGAGACGTGACGACTTCTGATAGGAAGGCTCGACCTCGGTCGCTTAGTAGCTCTCGAGGTGCACCATGTCTTAGTATGAAGCGATGAAGGATGAAGGATGCTACGTCCCGCGCAGTGGCACTTGGAAGGGCGGCGGTCTCAGCGTAGCGTGTTAAATGGTCCACAGCGACTATGATCCACCGATTTTCATCTGATGTTGTCGGTAGAGGGCCATAGAGATCGATTCCGATCCGATCGAAAGGTTTGGCAGGGCACGGGAGCGGTTGAAGCGCACCGGACGAGTGGAAAGGCGGTGATTTGCGGCGTTGACAGTCAGGGCAGCCCATAACGAATTTTCGAACGAAATTATACATTCCGCGCCAGTAGAAGCGATGGCGAATGCGTTCGTAAGTTTTGAAAACTCCGGCATGACCACATTGGGGATCGTCGTGAAAGGAGGCGCAGATTTGTGATCACAAGCTGCGCGGGACAACCAAGAGCCACTTACGACCTTCGGGGGCGTAGTTGCGTCGGTGTAGCAGCCGATCACGAATCGCGAAATGAGCAGCTTGACGTCGGAGAGATCGTGGTACCGCAGTGGTTGACGATCCAGAGAGACAGTTAAAAAGGGAAGCGATCCACGGGTCCTTGTGTTGTTCACCGGTAAAAGAGTCGAGGTCGAGAGATGCGACGGAGTTGGTACCAGTGGTTTCGCAGACCGAGTCGGGAGGTAAAGGCGAACGCGACAGGGCGTCGGCGTCAGAATGCTTGCGTCCGCTGCGATAGATGACACGAATGTCGTACTCCTGGATTTGCAGTGCCCACCGAGCTAGGCGGCCAGAAGGATCTTTCAATGTGGCAAGCCAACAAAGTGCATGGTGGTCCGTTACCAGGTCGAATGGGCGACCGTACAAATAAGGGCGGAACTTGCGAAGCGCCCACACTAGCGCCAAGCACTCTTTTTCAGTGACGCTGTAATTGGCCTCAGCTTTAGTAAGTGTGCGACTCGCATAAGCGACGACGTATTCGGAGTAGCCCGGTTTGCGTTGGGCGAGGACGGCGCCTAGACCAACCCCACTAGCGTCTGTGTGAACTTCCGTTGCAGCTGTTGGGTCGAAATGCCGAAGAATTGGAGGAGATGTTAGCAGACTACGGAGCGTGGCAAACGCGACGTCGCAGTCAGAAGACCAGGATGAAAGGTCTGCATCACCGCGTAGGAGGTTGGTCAGTGGTGACATGATCGACGCAAAATTTCGCACGAAGCGCCGGAAGTACGAGCATAGTCCGACAAAACTGCGTAATTCTTTCAGTGTAGTAGGTTTCGGGAACTCAGCGACTGCTCGCAGTTTTGCAGGGTCGGGTCGAACACCATCCTTGGACACGATGTGCCCTAAGATGGACAGCTCTCGCGCGGCGAAGCGGCACTTTTTAAGGTTCAGTTGGAGCCCAGCGTTGGTTAAACACGTCAGCACCAGCGAGCCGACGCAGATGTGTAGGAAAATCGGGAGAGAAAACGACAATGTCGTCGAGGTAGCATAGACACACAGACCACTTCAGTCCACGCAGTGTGTTGTCCATGAGTCGTTCAAACGTGGCAGGAGCATTACAAAGCCCAAATGGCATTACGTTAAATTCGTACAGGCCATCTGGTGTAATGAACGCAGTTTTCTGGCGATCAGCTTCTGCCATAGGAACCTGCCAGTATCCAGATCGTAAGTCTAAGGAGGAGAAGAATTCGGCTCCTTGGAGGCTGTCAAGGGCGTCGTCGATGCGCGGTAATGGATAGACGTCTTTCCGCGTCACCTTGTTTAATCGCCGGTAGTCGACGCAAAATCGAATCGATCCATCCTTCTTTCGAACTAGAACCACAGGAGATGCCCAAGGACTGTGCGATGGTTGAATAACGCGACGGCGTAGCATCTCTTCGACCTGGTCGTTCATGACGTGACGTTCTGCTGCAGAGACACGGTACGGTCTTTGACGCAATGGCTGGTGCGAACCGGTGTCAATGTAGTGGTGCACTGCGGAAGTCCGACCCAATTGCGGCTGAGAAACGTCGAATGAATTCGCGAAGTGCTGGAGAAGATTAAGAAGCTCGGCGCGTTCATGGGCACTTAAGGTGTCGGCGATGGAACTCGAGAAGGTGTCACTCGATGAGCATTCCAGTGGGGAAAGGGCATGAAGTTCGGTCGAGACGCTACTGCACGATTCGTCTGGCATGTTAAGGAATAAAGAGGAATCGAGGTACTCCACTCGACCGAGACATTCGCCGGCAAGTAGCGTAAGCGGTGCAGAAAGGGGGTTGTGGACGAAAATATTGCTTCGGCCCGCAGTGACGTCGAGTGTAGCGAAAGGCAAGGAAACGGCTCTGCGGCTCATGAAAATGTCGGAAGGTGTAAACATTACTGTAGCGTCGTTATGGTCATCGCAGCAAACAGGGACAACGGCAAGAGAGGCTGGCGGAATTTCAGTGTCTTCACGTACGACGAGTTTTGGAGACCGCTCAAGAGTTTCGTGCAAAGGTTCGTCATACAGGTGCGAAAATTGAACTTCAGCGCGTGCGCAGTCGATGACGGCATGATGTTGTGACAGGAAGTCCCACCCGAGGATAACGTCATGCGAGCACACCGAAAGGACGATGAACTCGACAACGTACATAGAGCCTTGGATGAAAATGCGGGCTGTACAGGTGCCGAGAGGTCTGACTGGCTGTGCGCTAGCTGTACGAAGCGATAGTCCAGAGAGCGGCGTGGTCACTTTGCGTAGGGAGCGGCAGAGCTGGGCGGCTATAACAGAAACGGCAGCACCTGTGTCGATGAGGGCAAATGTAGAAACACAATCGACAGATATGGCGACGACGTTAGCAGGTGAAGTGCGAGGACTTGGGCATTTCGATGACGGCGCAGTTCTTGCCTCTGGAACTGCGGCGTTCAGTTTTCCCGGTTGGAGGAAGCGGGTCGGGGACGCATTGGGGACAGAGATCGCCTGCGAGGAGACGGCGAGCGGGAAGAGTGAGTCGGAGCTGGGCGCTGGGGTGACTGAGACCCGGGAAGATTAGTGTAGCCATACTGCTGTGAAGGATAGGGAGCAGGTAGGTGCGTGGGCGGCGGGTCATACGGTAACGGCCAAGTAGCGTTGTGTTGCGATTGGAAACGACGACGACAATATCGTGCCACGTGTCCTGGAGTACCGCAGGCGTAGCAGATTGGTCGATTGTCAGCAGTGCGCCAGGAATTGCTGACTCGCGGTGCAGCCCAAGGTGTCGAAAGAGGGGTAGAGTGGGGAGCAACTGCAGGCATGGGTGGCAAAAGCTGCTGGCGGGGTCTGCTGCGTACCACCTGGGCATAAGTAAGAGGCGCGGCCACGGGCTGCATAGCCGGCGCATGGGGAACAGTCACGGCCACAGGCTGCTGGTGGGCAGCGACGGGAACAGCCTGAGCTACCTCTTCGGCAATAACGTCGCGGAGTGGTGAGGGCAGACGAGAGGACGGCGGCTGCTGCGTGAAGGGAATCAACGACAGTTGCTGAGCTACTTCTTCACGCACGAAGTCTTTAATCTCTTGCAGGGTTGGTGCGTGGTCGGGAACGGAAGTGAGACTGGAGAGCGAGTCGGCGTGTGAGGAAAATGGCCGAGTCAGGGCGCGCTGCTTGCTCAACTCGTCGAAACTTTGACACAAAGTAACAAGTTCCGCAACGGTGGCAGGATTACGGGCGAGGAGCAGCTGATATGCACCGTCATTTATCCCTTTGAGGATGTGTTGAATCTTCTCCGACTCGGGCATGGTGGTGTTCAGTCGGTTGCAAAGTCCAATGATGTCTTCAATGTAGCTTGTGAAAGATTCCGTTGGTTTTTGTGCGCGAATCCGCAAGCGTTGTTCGGCTCTGGACTTGCGGACAGCGGGTCGGCCAAAAACGTCAGCGAACAACGTTTTGAAGATGGACCACGTCGTAATGTCGTTTTTGTGGTTGTTATACCACATTTCGGCTACGTCAGTGAGGTAAAAGATGACGTAAGTCAATTTGTCCGCGTCATCCCACTTGTTGTTTGCGCTTACCAGTTCGTAGTTAGCGAACCAGTCTTCCACGTCAGTCTCATCAGCTCCGCTAAAGACTTTGGGCTCTCGCAAACGAAGAACGCCGGGGTTGCTGGGGGATGGAGTGGAAGAGCCAGGTTGCGCGTTGTTGGTAGCCATGATGGTAGGTAGCGTTCGGTTGCGCAGCTCCAGGTTGAGGCGACGGCGAATGGCAGCACCCAGGTTCAGGCGACGGGGAATGTCAGCACCCTCCACCAATTGAAAAGGGGTTTATTGGCGACTGTTGCGACGGTGGTCCTACGATGAAACACGATCGGACAAGAGCAACGGTCGAGCAGATGCCGGCGATGATCAGCACGAGCCGAGCGAGCGAAGCCAAGCACCCAGTACCCAAGCGGTGGCGATGTTGTTTGCCAACGATGCGTTTTCTTCTTCACACTATGTTTAGAAGGGTTCATATTTCTGTGATTTACCAAATCCCGTTGATATATTTAGGATCAATGGACTATGGAGGTTCATACAGTGTGACTATAGGCGTTCCAATTGAAACAATAGAGGCCATTATTCTGATTATTATTTTTTAATAACCAAGCCCGGCGTTGCAGTTAAAACCAACAGGGGTTGATTATGTAGTTCCTATTCAACCACACTTTCACTTTGCTTCTCTTAGTGGACTTCGACGGCTTTGTCTAGTAATAGTTTTCAATCGGTTCACAAACACTAAGGCCATATCATCAGGTAAGGAAAGAATAGGTTGTTTGTCTGGTTGGTAAATATGTTTCGACGTCCCAAAATGATACTTTACAGTGCATTCCGAGGCATGGAAAATGCAGGGACACATGCGCTTGTCTTCTTGTGTCCCTTCTTTGCCCGTGTCTCAGAGTGCACTGTAAACTATTGTGGGTCTTCAACAACTAGCCTGGTCAAAACCTTGTTAACGTTCCAAAGCGGTTCCTCATAGGTGAGACAGTATTGTGCATGATTTCGACCACCTGAAGACTTTTACCGCGAAACGACACCATGCACTACATGAACCATTAGCCTTTTGTCTCTGCTGGGATCGAACCAATACCTTAATGGCTTTTGTGTGAACAGCACATAGCCCCTGAGGATCAATATGGTCAGCGCAGAACATATTTGTTAAAGAGTTTAATAATGATAAAATTAAAATATCATTCACAATTCTCAGTGCATCCAGTACTGCACCATCCAATCCAAAAGTTTTACGAGGTTCGTTTTTGGTACCAGAGAAAATCTCCAGTTTAACCGCTTTCATACTTCGACACTTATGCAGCTAACTTGAACTGATCTATCACTACTTTGTGTGTTTATTATTGAAATGATAACTGTGATAAAGCTTTGCTTATACAATGAAAAGTAGAGACAATTTGTCGAAGTGTTGCCTTTTTTTATTTCAGATTTGTTTGAACGTGTAAAGATATAAACGCCTCTGTCACTGAATATACAAACAGGAGAATAAACGACAGGGTCAGCTTTTGCTTGCTAGCATGCTTGCTTGAGAACATTCACAGTAATGTGGTGAAGTTATTACGTATAACACCTCACAACAATCTTTTTAATAAATGTATGATGATCTTAATGTCCTCTAAAGCAAGCATCATTAGCTCCCTAGGTGTCGGCAGTTTTCTCTATCAAAATTTCAAAACTATATTTGAAGCCGTTGTCATCGACGGGTGGCATCGAAGAACAGGTTTCTTCGTCCTAATATGATAATTATAGCAATAAATGGCAACATACCGGAGTTGGTACTTGAGACTTTAAAATAAGATGAGTCACTTATGGATACAGAATGCTCGAGAGTCTTTTTTATTTCATTAATCTCGTACAAATATCAGCAGTGTGGAATCTCCATTCGCTAGTAGGGCCCGTAGGCGAAATTGGCGCCGAGTTTTCCAAAGCCACTGGCGAACCTCTGGGCAAATCCACTCCCGAAGCCAAAACTGGGCTTGATGGCTTGTCCTCCAAAGCCGAAGCCACGGTATCCAGAGCCGAAATTGAAGCCGGGTGCTCCATAGCCAAAGTTGCCGAAGCCTGGGCCAGCACCGAAGTCGAAGTTGCGAGCAGCTAAACTGAAGGCAGGTCCTCCGAATCCGAAACTACCGGGCTTGAAGCCTAGATTCGGGTAGCCATAACCAGTACCCAAGACCAGGGCGACAAGAGCGGCGAGGAGCTGCGTAAGAGTGGGTAGAAGGTTTATAGAAATATAGCAACATGGAGCGCAGTTATGAGTACGTACTCTTGCCGCTTCCAGTGTAATTATTCTCGGATATCGATCCCTTGTGAATCTGGGGAGTGACTAATAATACGAGCTGCATTGTACGCCATCCTCAGGTAATCCCCTCAACATCCTGGTGAAATACGGAGGGGTGAGTCTAAAACTCAATGAGAGTAGTTTTTAAGATACTGACATATTTTGCTAACACCTAAATGTCGGCAATGGATAATTGTGTAAATAAGACTGATTACGAGAATTCATCAGGGCAAAGAAACGAGACACAGAACGACCAGGACAAGAATAAGCCCTTCTTTCTCTTGTTCTCTTTATGTGCCTTGTTTCTTCGCACCACAAAGTATTCATGATAAATTGAATTGAAATTAAATTGAAAGAAGTTAAACAAATGAAAAATATGTTCACACTCGCCACAATGGTGAAGCAATAAATGTGATGGCAAGAAAGTGTACTGTCATCAGGAGAACGGCAAGCAGCCGGACACTTGCAGCCCGCTGCTGAAGCACAAAGGAGGACGCTCGAAATGAACGCGCTCGTATGCACAGGACAAGCGCGAACTGTCACGGTTGTTTCGTCTTTGTGTTTGAGCAGCGCGCTGCAAGTGTCGACTATGCTGAACCTGACGCTTTTAGATTGTTGGTTTTCTTTTAAACTGTGGGAAGGGGGAAGGGGTGAGTGACATTTTTGCATCTGACGCAAGGTTGGCCAGCGTTCCTTTTTTTTTTTCCATATCACGAGTGGGTTCAAAAGGGGGCCACATTTTTGTGAATTTCTCAAGGTCAGTTTTGCAATTGAAACAAAATGTGGAAGCACTGCATAATAGGGAACAAGCTGATCTTCCTTACGCGCTCAGCGTTCCACCAGAGGTAAGTAGTGGGTATAAGTAACTCATCGTTTTATAGCGGTGCAAGAATGACGCACGCAAGAGTTGTCTAAAGCGGCATGCTGCTGAGCGAGAGTTCACTCGTATGATTTCACTGCCAGATTTTTCGGATTTTTTTTTGCTAGAACTGATTTTTTGTGCCTTTTAAATATATACGCATACATATAGCTGACGTCACAGCGACAGTGAAAAGTCCACTGAAAAGGTTCATTTACTTCATATCGCAACAAAAAAAAAAAGAGCTGCCAGGCTTTAGAGATGTCACCCAAAAGGTTGATTAGTTTAATTTAAAATCATTTCGCACGCATCGGTCTTGCGCAAAATCGATTAAGTTGTCCATGAAAGCAACTTCATAGCCCCTGTATACGTACGCTTGTTAAGAAGTAGCTCACAAATATCTGATGTTGAAGAGTGTCCCCATATTTGGCTGCGATAAGTAGTGCCCACACGCTATTCCACCTACAAAAACTCGCTACGTTAATTTCAGCAATGGCGCTCTAACAAACCACGAACGCCTTAAAGAACTGTCCACATCCATCACAACCGAAATGCAGCTTTTCTCATAGTGCTGCGCATACTCACGATTGCCTTCATGGTGTTTCTTCGGTAACCGTCTTTGCGTCAACGATCTTCTTGACCAGAGGATTTGCAATCAACTGACGATTGCGTAGGTCCTTATATATCTGAAAGCCAGCCCGGAGTTTGCAAGGAGGATTGAACTAATTTTAGAAGTGACGCAATCACCCCTTTCTGTTCACAGGCCTGCGATGCCTATAGCGAACGCCTTTGCCATGTTAGCGCTGCTCTGTAGGCAAGTAGATTATCAGTTGCTAAACATGTAATACCTGCAACACGTTAACACAATTATATGGTCACTTTCTTTTCTTTAAAAGAGATCCTGCATTGGTAAAATAATCCGTAGCACGTCCCTGTGCATTTTTCGAAGGGCGTGGCAAAATATCTATTCTCTTGAGCCAGATTACTGTTGTTCATTTATCTCATATATGCAAAAATGTTCATTTATCTCATATATGCAAAAACCTTATGAATGTAATAAAAGAGACAGCAAATTTGCATGTCTTAACGCAGCTGCGAGGACGAGACTGTGACGACATCATTTATTTTATATTATTACCTCCCACTCTAACGCGATGTCGTGGGAGAGAAAGAAGTGCATTCAAAATCATGCCTCCACCAATGTTGTCAGTTTTTAGCTGTTTGCAAGCCAGGTTCCAGTAGGACAGATCGCTGTGCAATTGCTCGTGCTTGTTAACGTGCCAGTGCTGCTCGCAAATTTCCTTGTGAAGCATTAGGCGTATTGTACCATAGTTTAATCATGGCGTTTTTAATGTAGGCCATTCCAACTTTGCCTTAGAGCTGTATCAAATATCCCTACACACAGGAAATCAATCGCTGCTTTTTTAAAGCATTGCTTCAATGAGTAATATAAAAGGCCTTGCCGCCTGGGCAAATAAAAGTCCTGAATGCGAAAATGAATGGCTGAGTTAAAATCATGATAACGGCGCTACAGCCATGTTCAACATTGTTGAAACACTTCCTGATCTTTTGTGAGGTAGCTTGCTGGTAGAACAACAGGTACACCTACATGTTCAAGCAACAGTCCAGGCAGTTTCCAAGATTGGCAAGGGCTCATAACTAGACTATTGCAGTCGCCACAGAGGGAGTGTTACTATTCCCCCATAAGAGGCCGCTAGTGCAGGAGCGAACGAAATACAAAGGGCGTTCCCAACTAACTCGTCGTTGCAAAAACGTTAAGAAGTGCTCATTTGGTAACTCCTTCGTTTCATTAGTAGAAAATTTGCATGTTTTTCATAAATGAAACAGCAGCACTTTTACACACAAGAGTGGACATATTGACACACCCCTGATTAAAGATGTGCATAGGAAGGTCTCTCGGATTGCTTGCCCATGTACAACATTGATAAAAAGAAACTGGTCAGGACATATTGTGTGCCTTTGTTACAACTGACATGCGCTCAGTAACTTATAACCCCCCCCCCCCCCCGTTAGGGATTCCCGAATGTACACGTAAGAACTTATCACTGGCTATAGTGATTTTTTTCTTCTTCATTTTCTTCAGCACTGATCGGCCACTCGGTGTTGGCGTTTGCTAAAGATACGGTCAGCATGTAACGTAAAGGGGCGGTTGCCTTACTAGTGCGTCTTGTTCGCTCCTCCTTGCCTGCCTTAAGGTGACTAGGAGGTATAAAAGGAGCTAGTCATCGGTGTCTTGGTCACAAACTTCTCTAGTCACAGTGAAGCAGAGACGGCGAACAGGGTAGCAACATGAAAGCAATCGTGAGTATCTACGGAACTTAGAGAAAAGCTGTATCTGTATTTTAATGCATCGGGATTCTTCTTCGGGATGGTCACCCGTGCACGATTCCATACTGAACAACTGCTGTATTTGAAGCAACAAGTGATAAGCCTAACACTTGCATAGTGTGTCTAAACTACTTGGGGAGACCTTGTACTTGGACAGTACCCTTTTATCCCTGAAGAAGCATGTGGGTTCATTTTAGACCAGTATATGACCCTTTTGGATTGTCGAATGTGCAGAAATAGGTGTAACCAAACCACCAAAAGTTTTTTGTGATAAAACTAGCCTAAAAGTGCATTTATGCATGAGGCGTGCTAGCTCGTGGGCCCAGGTGCTCAAGTGACAGAATGTGATGCACATCTTCACAGTAGAACGTGTTTCTGAAGGAAATGGTGTTCATTTAAAGGAATCGTTGTCTGAGTCAAGACTCTTTCATGCGCCTACTTGTACACTTCACGTAATCTTGATCTGGCAACTGGTAGACAACCACACTATTCGGTTTCTCTTATCATCCCCTTTTTATACAGTTATTTGGGGCGTATAGCTCAAGCACTACAAAGCATCACATTCGACTTCTATTTTGCATTTCTCCTTAGATTCCATTTGGCACAATACTTGAGAAAGATTAAGAAGAAAACAATGAGAAACCGTCCAGATGGGCCATGTCCCACATGTCTATCTTTAGTGAACTTTGCTAACCGGTTATGTTCCCTTGTTCAGTTCTCGCTTTTTAACATGTCTTTCCATTTCTTCTCAACTTTTCCACAGCTCGCTACTGCCCTCTTCATCTTGATTTCGGGTACAGCTTATGGCTATCCCAACTTAGGGTTCAATCCTGGTGCCAAGTTTGGCAGTGGCAGTTTCGGCAACGGTGGGCCCGGTTTCAACTTCGGTGGTGGCAGCATCGGCAGCGTAGCGGTTCCTTTCAAGCCCGGTGCCGGACTCGGCAGTGGCAACTTCGGTGGACCCGGTGTCAAGGCCGTTGGCACTGGCAATGGGCTCAGTGGTGGCTTCGGAAATTCTGGTTTTAACGCAGGTGGCCGCTTCGGCTACGGTAGTTACGGCTATGGAGGAGCGGGTTTCGAGTTCGGCGCAAGCAACCTCGGCAACGGGGCAGCTGGTTTCAAGGCCGGCGCTGGCAACGGTGGTGGTAGCTTCGGCTTTGGTGGACCTGGTGTGAACTTCGGTACTGGCAACGGTTTCGGCAGTATCGGTTTTGGAGGACAGAGTCTCAAGGCAGCCGGTGCCGGCCTTGGACTTGGTGCAGGCTTCGGGGGATTTAAGTCAGGTTCGGGCAACGGCTTCAGCAGTTTCGGCAGCGGGGGACCTGCTTTCAACCCTGGTTTTGGCTTCCGGGCTGGATATGCCCAAGGATTCAACGCTGGTATTCAAAAACTCGGCTTCAATAACGGTTTCGGTGCCTACTGGTGAGTTCAGTTTCTCTATCACTGTGAAATAATAAAGTATTTTTTTAAGATACTCGTGGATTACACGTTGTTTGCTTATCGAATTACACTGTGTATGTCTTCTATACGCTCTGTCGTAGAGCATCATCGATTATTTTAAAATGTTGTTTTCTTTTGTTTGCCTGATTTCTTTCAAATATAGGTAAACAAGCGTGTCGACTCCTCAGAAAACGTGACAGCCTGCCTTATAAATTATTTAAAATTGCATACTTGAGTTTATTGGAGATAATATTACGAAGTCTAAAGTGAGAATTTATTTATCCGACAGTCAGTTGCAGAAAGAAGTGTTCAATATGTTTTCTTTATTCTTATCTTTATATTTACTGTAGTCACAGTGCGCAGGCGCTCGTTCAGTGCATTTTGAGAAAAACGAAAATAGCGACACCTAGGCATATTAGTTATGCTTTAGAATGCCTGGCTAACTTGCAGTTATTTCTTGAGTATGCAGCGTAGGAAATTGTTTCAGCCTGAATTAAGTTCATATGTGCATCGTTGAAAGTAAAAGATGTCACCTACATATCTTTCTGGGAAATCGAAGCCGACCTCACATATCTCTCGCATTGGCTGTTAAGAGGTATATAGCTCTTTATATTTTCATTGAAATGGTGAAATGATAGGTTGGTGTCATTATGGTGTCATCGGCTATTCTTTCTCACTTAGCAAACAACTTTATTGAAATATTAATAGTGAGGGCACTTAAAATTCATAAATATTACCAATCTAGTATCACATAACATACCTCTAACATATATTCAGGGCATCACGTCACTTAACGTGATAATTTACTTTTTAACCAATCGCACAAACATGGCCAGTAGAACCATTTAAGGCGACAAAGAACAATGCCAGCTTTGAAGGGGTTACTAACCACGGAATCAATCACTTCAAATGTGGTTTTGGACACAATGAATAACGCGTATACATGATGGAAAGTATATTCACTGTCTCGGTGTCCGCGTAGAAAACGATATGTTGCAGTGTAGTTATGCGTTGATGGGTAATACAAAATATAAAGCAATAATTTGTAAATTCCAGTTTACGTATTTTACGCTCATAATCATGCTAAAGCTGTACTCCCGCTTAATCATCTCTTTTGTTTGTTTCAGAACAAGCACGGCTCCTTATGGTGCTCTTGAATATCAAAGGATGGTCAGCGATTTCAACGCTATTTCATCAAGCTGGTGTTCGGACAAAGGAGGCGTTTTTAATTCATTTTGTGCTAGTCATCAGGAAGCTTTTACGTGTGACAATCAACGCTTTAAACGACAATATTTTGTCCAGAGGTGGCGGATAATTGCGAGCTTTATGGGACAAGATCGTTTTCAGAACTTGACTATATATCCCGTGGAGAGTGAGTCAATAAAATTAATCTGCTTTGCAATGTTGTCTCTTCACTCGAAGAAGGCATACTTCTGGCAATCGTGCCTAAATACGCATGCAATTTTGAAGCCAGGCCGATTCAGTGGGCTGCTTTTGAGGCGCCTATAACTTTTGGAAACCCACGGCGAGAAGCCACAGAAATTTTGTGGACGAATCAAGCAAATGTCAAATTTATTAAACGGATTTTAGATAATTACATCTGTGGTTCACGCTGCTTTAGATTTTTTATTGATTACTCTAATGATATCGCATGACGTCCAAATATTTCTAAAAACTTGCAACCGTTAATATTTGCACGGTTTACTCGGACACATCACGGAAGGATGCAACTCTCTCAAGATCCGCTTTCTCTGAAGGAAGAACTATGCACGTGACTTACTGCGTTTTCAGAGTATACGCACTACACTTTCTGGGTAAGCCTTTCACACGACGGAGAAACAAGCGTAGGCATCAAAGCACCAGCTTTGATTATGTTTTCCGGCTACAGATCCTTACGAAACGTGTTACCATAAGCATCAGCACGAGTGATGCAAGCATCGTCATTTGAATGCGTCAGCCCATCACGTCATCATGACCTAACGAGCCACCAGAATTTCGGACATTCTCTTAACGCCACCCTCTGACGTCACATGAAGACGTCATCACATGGCGTTGTCACGGAAGGCCAAGATGCGTCGGTCCCACATGCACAGAAGGTCCAGGTGATGTACACAAATTTTCTGATGCCTCCAATCCTGGAGGCAGAGCGAAACCACTTTGAATACAAGAAGTCTTCGGGTGCGAATGAACTGAATTAGAAAGTTCCTCCCATTGCGCTCAGTTGTTCAAGGCGAGGGCACGGCACTATTGACTGGCACTCGGCTGGTCTAGGCTTTACTAGGCACACACTCATTCATATACCGATGCACGAAGTGCTCACGTGATCACGTTGTAAATCGCAAGTATTGTCATGGTATCAGGTGTATTCGACTTGATGCAGAAAAAGATTGTGATGCTGCCGCCTCAGAACGTACAGCCGCAGTCACAGGATTTCCTGGCTTTCAGCTTCGGAGTAGTAGATAGGCTGTGACTTAATCCGTGAAAAAGACGCCATAAGACAATCCGACCAACTCGAATCTAACTGTAAAGCACACGTTTGCTGTAAAGCATTGTTTGGTTTTGTTCTCCCGTACTATTCTTATACCTAACGAAGCTCTGCTATAAGGGCCGCATCTTCTACATCAGCAATGCAGCAACAGCTTCGCCTGTCGGCTTCCTTTCTGTGTCGAAGCTTTGTCTCTTTGAGATTCCGCGTCGTTGAAGCTATAATGCTCCCACGAACACAGAAGGCATCACTGGTTAGCGAACTTCTTTTATTAGAGTTCACCACTCGACACACAGTCAAATGTTCTGAAAAATCTTCCCGTAATGGTCTCGTATCTGTGTACCCTCAAATAAAATAATAACACCTCTTGAGACAATACGTCAAGATATCATGAGCATAAAAATGGAGACCCACACAAATAAATTTAAACAAAAGTTCTATACATCATCACTTCACTGTCAAGCATTGTTTGGTAATAACACATTAAGGTGCCAGAGCATTCCAAGCCATCCTTCATCAATTATATGGGCTTGGAACTAACTTGAGTGGTTCGCTATACCCATATAAATGATGAACCCCAACCAACTAGCCCTGCAACGTGCCATAGCGAAAGGCGTCCTACTTATTCTGCAAAAAAAAAAAAAAAACGCCGTTAATAAGTAGCGTTACAACCCAAACAATAAGCGCGCAGTAATACGAAGGTGTGAAATGTGGGATTTCAAGACCACTTCAAATACTTATGTAACAAGCTGCATAGTGTAGTATTTCCTGTGCTGCCACAGGCGTTTAAACTTGTATATCAAGTGTATACCCGCCTGCCACTGTGTACTTATGGAGGCTACAAATGAGGGCACGCTTGTTAATACCAGGTCCCGCAAGGCTTTTCAGTAATTTCATTCGTCCGTCATCGCATAACAATCCAGATACTGATTTCAGAGATATCAGAACCAATTAGAACATATGTGTTAGAAGCTTAACTCTAGCTATTTATATTCATTATTCACCTCAGTTAGAGTTCATGTCAATAAAAAATTAAGTACCAGGATTAATGGAGATTGTTTTTAATTTCTATTGTGTGTGTTTTAATAAATTTGCGTAAACATATTTATTACAGGAAGCTTCCACAATTCTGACTCCGCAACTCACGACGCCTTGTGGCTTTGCAAACATGTACCCAGTGCATAATAGAGGGCGGTTCAATATATTCTAAGCATATGTCATTGGTTCGATAATACAGCGGCTTATTATTATGTAGAAATCAGCATCAAGTCATCGAGTAAGTAGTATACAGTGCATTCATCGGTCAAGCTAAATACAAAGTAACGAAATGCTTTCATTTTGTGGGTGGCATACGAAAAAAAAAAGCTAAGAGCAGTGGTGACCAAAAATACCGGCACGTACTTTTGACTAGCGTGTAGTTTTATTTTTTGCAGAATTTTCAGTCAAGCATTGTGCAAGGGACAGCTCTAATTGTTTCAGCTATCCAGAAAACTTCGGATCGTTCTTGGACAATTATTTGCGGTCTATGTTTCGGAGGCACCCACATATACAGCACGGTGACGCAGTCATATATCCTATACGTGTCCTATATATTCGTACTGTCTGTCTTTATATAGGTGAAACAGGTTACGTACCGATGAAAGAACGCTTCTTGGAATAAGTATACTCATACTCGAATAAGCAGCATACTCGGCACGGCAGACAATATGTGGCCTCAAGAAAATATACATAGTTGCATCTTGTGGCGGCGTCTCCAAAAACATCTTTCATACCTGTCGGAATTTCTTTAAAGCAGGTACTCACTCCATTACTGAAGTCAACTTTATTGTTTACCGACGAACACTCTCCCATTAAAATGGTCGTACAAAGCGCTATCCCGGAAACTACAATCGTGTTACACCGAATAGACATTTGCAGCGTAACAACTAAGTCGTCAGAAGTGAAAAACATGCTTAATCTGTACATTTTCTTTTAGACCGAGATAAGCAGTACAAAGGGTAAGCTTACTACTTAATGGTTAGTCCGTAATTAACACCATTATTGCCGAAGCCATCCTCGTAGCCTTGGCCATATCCTGTGCCTTAGCCAGTGTTCGACTTGAAGCCTTCTCTTTCACAGATTAAGCTGCCAGCGCTGTAACCTTGGTGGTATCCAGAGCTCAAGCAAGCAGCGGACTTGAAACCAGACCCTCCAAAGCCAGCACTAGACAGCACCACAATTCATGCCAGCTCCTACAAAACCAACGTCACGCCCATATCCTGCAAAACTAGTTCATCCTAAACTAGCAGTGGTTCCATAGTGAGTGCCAGACACGAAACCAGTACTCTGAACCCGTAGCCAGCTCCACACTTGAATCCCCTGACAGGTTCATTGCCAGCACCACACTTCAAACCAGCTGCTCCACAGCTGAAACGACTAGCACTGTAGTTCTGGTTAAAGAACCCCACCTAGGGTTTTTTAACATGCACCTAAATCTGGCACACCCGTGTCCAATGTTGCCACTGCGGAAGCCTGGCCCAGCCTTGAAACGTGCTGGTCCGTAGATGAAATTTCCACCCCCAGACTTGAAACCTGGTAGCCCGTTGCCAAGATTGCCAGCAAGGAAGCCCCAACTAACCTTAAAACCAGCTGGTCTGTAGCTGATTTTAAGGTCAGTTCAGGAGTATTATAAGCAAACATGTATTTCGTGAGACAAAATATGATTGCTTGGTCTGACAAACTAGCAGAAATATTTGTTACGCAATAATCAAATGATGTGAAATTAGGGAACATATTAGTGTACCACAAGAAGAATATTATACTTACAGGTATTCATATTTCTGTGATTTACCAATCCCCGTTGATAAATTTAGGACTATTGGACCGTGGTAGTTCGTACAGTGTCACTATAGCGTTTTCGTTTAAACAAAAGAGACCATAATTTTTATTATTAATCAGTCATCAAGCCTGGCGGTGCAGTTGCAACCTACAGGGATTGATTATGTGGTTCCTATTTGACCACACTTTCACTTTGCTTTTTTGGTGAACTTCGACGGCTTTGCTTAATACCAATGTTTTTCGATCAGTTAATAAACATTGAACCCCAACATTACGTAAGGAAACAATAGGTGGTTTGGCTGGTTGGTTCATAAGGTTCAACGTCCCAAACTGATAGCTTACAGTGCATTCTGAGACATGGACGAAGCAGGGACACATGCACTTGTCTTCATGCGTCCCTTCTTTGCCCGTGTCTCAGAGTGCACTGTAAGTTATTGTGGGTCTTCACCAACTAGCCTGCTCACCACCTTGTTAACGTTCCAAAGCGGCTCCGCATAGGTGAGAAAGTATTGTGCTTGATTTCGACCACCTGAGTACTTTTACCGTGAAGTGACACCGTGTACTAGCTAGCCCTTTAGCGTTTTGCCTCCGCTGGGATCAAACCCATGGCTTTGGTGTGAACAGTCCTGCACCGTAACTACTGAGTCACTGTGGCCCCTGAGGATAAATATGGTCAGCGCAGAACTTCTTTGTTAAATAGTTTATTAATGATCAAACTAAAATATCACACATAAGTCTCAGTGTTTGCAGCATTGTAACACCTGATTCAAAAGCTTTACAAGGCTCGTTTTGGATATCAAAGAAGTTATCTAGTTTAACATACTTCGGAACTTGTGCAGATAACTTAAACTGATCTATCACTTCTTAGTGCGTTTAATATGAAAGTGAAAACTGTTATAAAGATGTGCTCATACAATGAAAAGCTGAGACAATTTGTCGAAGTGTTGTCTTTTTTATGTCAGAAGAATTGGTTGAACGTGTAAATATATGAACTCCTCTGTCATTGAATATACAAACAAGAGAATAAATGACAGAGTCAGGTTTTGCTTGCTAGCATGCTTGTTTGAGAACATTCACAGCAATGTGAATCAGTTATTACATATAACACCTCACAACAATCTTTTTAATAAATGTATGATGATCTTAATGTCCTCTAAAGCAAGCCTTATTAGCTCCCTAGGTGTCGGCAGTTTTGTGTATCGAAATTTCAAAACCTATTTGAAGCCGTTGTCATTGACGTGTGGCATCGATGAACAAGTTTCATCGCCCTAATATGATAATTATAGCAATAAATGGCAATATACCGGAGTCGGTATTTTAGACATTAAAATAAGATGAATCACTTATGGATACAGAATGCTCGAGAATTTTTTTATTTAATTAATCTCGTGCAAATATTAGCAGTGTGGAATCTCCATTCACTAGTAGGGCCCGTAGCCGAAATTGGCGCCGAGTTTTCCAAAGCCAGTGCCGAACCTCTGGCCAAATCCATTCCCGAAGCCAAAACTGGGCTTGATGGCTGGTCCTCCGAAGCCCAAGCCACGGTATCCAGAGCCGAAATTGAAGCCAGGTCCTCCATAGCCAAAGTTGCCGAAACTTGGAGCAGCACCGAAGCCGAAGTTGCGAGCAGCTAAACTGAAGGCAGGTCCTACGAATCCGAAACTACCGGGCTTGAAGCCTAGACTCGGGTAGCCGTAGCCTGTACCCAAAACCAAGGCGAGAAGAGCGGCGAAGAGCTGCGGAAGAGTGGGTAGAAGGTTTACAGAAGTATACCCACATGGAGCGCAGTTATGAGTACGTACTCTTGCCACTTCCAGAGTAATTATTCTCGGATATCGATGCCTTGTGAATCTGGGGAGTGATTAAAAATACGAACTGCATTCTATGCCATCCTCAGGTCATCCTCTCAACATCCTGGTGAAAAATGGAGGGGTAAAACTAAAACTCAGAGAGTAGTTTTTAGGATACCGACATATTTTGCTAACACCTAAATGTTGGCAATGAATAACTGTGTAAACAAGGCTGATAACAAAAAGTGATCAGGGCAAACAAACGAGACACAAAAAGACCAGGACAAAAAGATGTTATTGTTTCTCTTGTGCTCTTTAGGTTCCTTGTTTCGTTGCGCCACAAAGTATTCATAATAAATTGAATTGAAACAAAATTGAAAGAATTGAAAGAATTGAAAATTATGTTAACTTTCACGACAAGGCCGAAGCAATAAATTTGGTGGCAAGAAAGTGGATTGTCATCGGGAGAACGGCAAGCAGCTCAACACTTGCAGCGCGCTGCTGAAGCACAAAAGATGACGCTCAACAAGAACGCACTCGTGTACACAGGACAAGCGCGAACTGTCACGGTTCTTTCATCTTTGTGTCTGAGCAGCGCACTACAAGTGTCGACTATGCAGAGCCTGATGCTTTCGAATATTTCCTTCTCTCTTAAACTACGGTTTGGCTAGTGACACCTCTGTGCCTGACGCAGGGTGGGGCTGGCGTTCACTCTTTTATTATTTTTTTTTTCACATGACGAGCGGGGAACAGAAGAGGACCACATTTACGTGCGCGTCTCAAGGGCAGTTATACTATTGAAAGAAAATGTACGAGCACTGCGTAATCGGGAACAAGCTCACGTTCCTTACGCGCTCAGCGTACCGCCTGGGGTAAATAGCCTGTATAAATAACTCACCGGTATTGTAGCGGTGCAAAAATGGCGCGTGCTAGAGTTGGTTCGAATCTACCACCGGATGTTTCGCAATGTTTTTACTTCCGGTTTCTTTTTTGGGTGCCTTTTATGCATATATATTTATGCAAATGCCAGACGTGACGGCGACAACGAGAAATTTGACGACAGTGTCCATTTACTTCACATCGCAATAAAAAATGAGTTGTCAGGCTAGTGATGCCGTCTAAAAGCTTGATCAGCTCAAGTTAAAAACATTTCGCACATAATGGTATTGCGAGAGATTCAATAAATTGTTCATAAAAAAACAACTTCATAGCCCCTTAGGACGTACGCTTGCCCATGTTAAGAAGTAACTCACGAATTTGTTATGTTGGAGAACGTCCCCACATCTGGATGCAAGAAGTAGTGCCCACACGCTATTCCACCTACAAAAACTCACTACGTTAATTGCAGCAATGGCGCTCTAACAAACCACGAACGCCTTAAAGAACTGTCCACATGCATCACAACCGAAATGCAGCTTTTCTCACAGTGCTGCGCATACTCACGATTGCCTTCATGGTGTTTTTCCGGTAACCGTCTGTGCGTCAACGATCTTCTTGACCAGATGATTTGCAATCAACTGACGAATGCGTGGGTCCTTATATATCTGAAAGCCAGCCCGGGGTTTGCAAGGAGGATTGAACAAATTTTAGAAGTGAAGCAATCGCCTATTCCTCTTTACTGGCCTTCGACGCCTATAGCGAACGCCTTTGCCATGCTAGCGCTTCTGTGCAGGAAAGTAGATTATCAGTTGCTGAACATGTGACAACTGCAACACGTTAACATAACCCTATGGTAACGTTTCTTTTTTTATTTAGGTTAGATCCTGCATTGGTAAAATAATCCGTAGCACGTCCCTGTGCAATTTTTGAAGGGCGTGGCAAAATATCTATTCTCTTGAGCCAGATCATTCTTGTTTGCTTATCACCAATATACAAAGAACTTAATAAAGGAGACATCAAATTTGCATTCCTTAACGCAGTGACGAGGACCAGATTGGGGCGACACCCTTTATTTTATATCGTCGCCTCCCACTTTAATGAAATCTCGCGGGAGAGAGATAGAAGCGCATTAGAATCATGCCTCCACCAGAGTTGTCAGTCTTTAGCTGATCGCAAGCCGCGTTCCAATAGGACCGATCGTTGTGGAGCTGTTCGTGCTTGTTCATTTGCTAGTGCTGCTCTCAGGTTCACTAGTGAAGGATTGAGCGTATTGTGCCAAAGTTTAATCATGGTTTATTTAATGTAGGCGGGCCCAAATTCGCCTGAGAGCTGATAAACTATCACTACACAGAGGAAGTCAATGGCTGTTCCTCTTTAAGCATTGCTTCGATGAGGGATATTAAAGACCTTGGCGTCTATGCATATACAAGTCCTGAATCCGAAACTGCATGGTGGAGTTGAAATCATAATAACGGTGCTACGTCGAAGATCAACATTGTTAGAACACTTCCTAATAATTTGTTAGCGAGTTTGCCAGGAGGGCAACAGGTCCGCACCCATGTACAAGCAACAGCCCAGGCACTTTCCTGGATTTGCAAGCGCTCACAACTAGACTATTGCAGTGACCAGATAAGGAGCGCCACTATTCTCCTATGAGATCCCGCTGTACAGGAACGAACGAAACAAAAAGGGCGTTCCCAAATAACTCTTCGTTGCAAAGACGTTAAGAAGTGCACCTTTGGTAACTCCTTCGCCTCATTAGTAGAAAATTTGCATGCTTTCAATAAATAATGCAAGAGCACTCTTACACATACGAGTGCACAATTTGACACACCCCTGAATTAAGATATGCATAGAAAGGTCTCGCGGATTTCTTTCTACTGTAGAAAGTTAATAAGAAGAAAGTGGATGGGACAATTGTGTCCCTTTGTTACAATTTATATGCGCTCAGTAACTGATAAACTCCTCCCCCACGTAAGAAATTCCCGAGTGTACACGTAAGAACTGATCACTGACTATAGTAATTTTTTTTCTTCTTCATTTTCTTCAGCACTGATATGCCGCTGGGTGCCGGCATTCGCTACAGATATGGTCAGCATGTAACGTAAAGGGGCAGTTGCTTTACTAGTGCGTCTTGTTCACTCCTCCCTGCCTGCCTTAGGTTGACTAGGAGGTATATAAGGAGCCAGTCATCGGTGTCTTGGTCACAAACTTCTCTAGTCATAGTGAAGCAGAGATCGTGAACGGGGTAACATCATGAAAGCAATCGTGAGTATCTACGGAACTTGGAGAAAAGCTGTATCTGTGTTTTGATGCATCGGGATTCTTCTTCGGGATGGTCACCCCGTGCACGATTCCATACTGAACCACTGCTTTATTTGAAGCAACAAGTGATAAGCCTGACACTTGCATAGTGTGTCTAAACTACTTGTGGAGAAAATGTACTTGGACAGTACCCTTTTATCCCTAAAGAAGCATGTGGGTTCATTATAGACCAGTATATGACCCCTTTAGATCGTCGAATACGCAGGAAGAGGTGTTACCAAACTGCTAAATGTTTTCTTTTTGTGATAAAACTAACCTAAAAGTGCATTTATGCATGAGGTGGGCAAGCTCATGAGCCCAGGTGCTCAAGCGAAAAAGTAGAATGCGTATCTTTTCAGCAGAACATGTTTTTTTTTAAAGAAATGGTGTACATTCAAATAATCTGCCTCTATCAAGACTAATTCAATAGACTGCGTGTTTACTTCACGTAGGCTTGATCTAGTATCTGGTAGACAACTACCTTATTCGGTTTCACTTCTCATCCCCTTTTTGCCCTGTTATTTGGGCCGTATAGCTCAAACACTACAAAGCATCACATTGCACTTTTATTTTGTATTTCTTCTTAGATTCTATTTGGCACAATACTTGAGAAAGTTTAAGAAGAAAACAATGAGAAACCCTACAGATGGGCCATGTCCCACATGTCTATCTTTAGTGAACTTTGCTAACCGGTTATGTTCCCGTGTTCAGTTCTCGCTCTTTAACATGTCTTTCCATTTCTTCTCAACTTTTCCACAGCTCGCTACTGCCCTCTTCGTCTTGATTTCGGGTACAGCTTACGGCTATCCCAACTTAGGGTTCAATCCTGCTGCCAAGTTTGGCAGTGGCAGTTTCGGCAACGGTGGGCCCGGTTTCAACTTCGGTGGTGGCAGCATCGGCAACGTAGCGGCTGCTTTCAAGCCCGGTGCCAGATTAGGTGGCGGCAACTTCGGTGGACCCGGTGTCAAGGCCGTTGGCGCTGGCAATGGGCTCGGTGGTGGCTTCGGAAATTCTGGTTTTAACGCAGGTGGCCGCTTCGGCTACGGTAGTTACGGCTATGGAGGAGCGGGTTTCGAGTTCGGCGCTGGCAACCTCGGCAACGGGGCAGCTGGTTTCAAGGCCGGCGCTGGCAACGGTGGTGGTAGCTTCGGCTTTGGTGGACCTGGTGTGAACTTCGGTACTGGCAACGGTTTCGGCAGTATCGGTTTTGGAGGACAGAGTCTCAAGGCAGCCGGTGCCGGCCTTGGACTTGGTGCAGGCTTTGGAGGATTTAAGCCAGGTTTTGGCAACGGGTTCAGCAGCTTCGGCAGCGGGGCACCTGCTTTCAACCCTGGTTTGGGCTTCCGGGCTGGATATGCCCAAGAATTCAGCGCTGGCATTCAAAAACTCGGCTTCAATAACGGTTTCGGTGCCTACTGGTGAGTTCAGTTTCTCTATCACTATGAAATAATGAAGTACTTTTTAAAGATACTCATGGATTACACGTTGTTTGCTTATCGAAATACACTGTGTATATCTTCTATACGCTCTGTCGTAGAACATCATCGATTATTTTAAAATGTTGTTTTCTTTTGTTTGCCTGATTTCTTTCAAATATAGGTAAGCAAGCGTGTCGACTCTTCAGAAAACGTGACAGCCTGCCTTATAAAATATTTAAAAGGGCACACTTGAGTTTATTGCAGATATTATTACGAAGTCTAAAGTGAGAATTTATTTATCCGACAGTCAGTTGCAGAAAGAAGTGTTCATTATGTTTTATTTATTCTTATCTTTATATTCACTGTAGTCACAGTGCGCAGGTGCACGTTCAGTGCATTTTCAGGAAAACGAAAATAGCGACACCTATGCATATTAGCCATGCTTTAGAATGCCTGGCCACCTTGCAGTTATTTCTTGAGTATGCAGCGTAGGAAATTGTTTCAGCCTGGATTAAGTTCATATGTGCAGCGTTGAAAGTAAAAGACGTTATCTACATATCTTTCTGAGAAATCGAAGACAACCTCACATATCTCTCGCATTGGCTGTTAAGAGGTATATAGCTTTTTATATTTCTATTGAAATGATGAAATGATAGGTTGGTGCCATTATGGCGCCATCAGCTATTATTTCTCCCTTAGCAAACAAATATATTGTAATATAATAATGAGGGCGCTTAAACTTCCTAAATAATACCAATCTAGTATCACATAACATACCTCTAACACATATTCAGGGCATCACGTCACTAGACGTGATAGTTTACTTTTTAACCAATCGCACAACAATGGCCAGTAGAATAATTTAAGGTGACAAAGAACAATGCAAACTTTGAAGGGCCCGGTTATTAACCACGGAATCAATTACTTCAAATGTGGTTTTGGACACAATGAACAACGAGTATACATGATGGAAAGTATATTCACTGTCTTGGTGTCCACGTAGAAAACGATTTGTTGCAGTGTAGTTATACGTTGATGGGTGATACAAAATATTAAGCAATAATTTGTTAATCCCAGTTTACGTATTTTACACTCATAATCATGCTAAACCTGTACCCTCGCTTAATCATCTCTTTTGTTTGTTTCAGAACAAGCACGGCTCCTTATGGTGCACTTGAATATCAAAGGATGGTCAGCGATTTCAACGCTCTTTCGTCAAGCTGGTGTTCGGAGAAAGGAGGCGTTTTTAATTCGTTTTGTGCTAGTCATCAGGAAGCTTTTACGTGAGACAATCAACGCTTTAAAAGACAATATTTTGTCCAGAGGTGGCCGGAGAAATGCGAGCTTTATGGGACAAGATCGTTTTCACAACTGAGCTATATATCCCGTGGAGAGTCAGTCAATAAAATGAATCTGCTTTGCAATGTTGTCTCTTCACTCAATGAAGGCATACTTCTGGCAATCGTGCGTAAATACGCATGCAATTTTGAAGCCAGGCAGATTGCGAGGGCTGATTTTGAGGCGCCTATAGCTTTTGGAAAACCATGCGGGAAGCCACAGAAATTTTGCGGACGAAGCAAGCTAATGTCAAATTTAATTAATGGATTTTAGATATTTACATCTGTGGTTCACGCTGCTTTAGGTTTTTATTGATTACTCTAAAGATATCGCATGACATCTAAATATTTCTGAGCAACTGCAACCGTTATTATTTGAACGGTTCACTGGGACACGTCACGGAATGATGCAGCTCTCTCAAGAACCGCTTTCTTTGACGGAAGAACTATTTATTTATTTATTTATTTATTAGAATACCCTCAGGGCCCGTAGGGCATTACAGAGGGGGTGGGTACAACATATATAACACACAAGAAAAAAAGACAAAATAAAGAAACAAGTATCAGATGCGCAAATCAGGAAGGCAACATAAGTCAACTAAAAATGTATAAGAATTCAAGCACATACAAGACAAAGATAGATAGTGGAAACTGCGTATAGTTACAAGCATTGCTGAGAAATTGCAGTCTTGAATAACAAAGGGTCTGTTATTGATACAACGGAAGAGGGAAGGTGGTTCCAATCGGCGGCTGTTTTCGGTAAGAAGGCTCCTGAAAAGAATTTGGTGCGGCAAAACGGAATGGCAACCTTATGCTGATGATCAATGCGCGACGAGTGGTATGACGGTTGTGAAATGAGGTCTCGCTTCATTGATGGATTGTGAAAAAATATCTTATGAAAAAAATGCAGTCGCGCCAGTTTCCTCCGGACAGTTAAATTGGGTAGGTCAAGGTTAGATTTCATTTCTGATATGCTAGCAGTACGGGAATAATTAGAACAAATGAACCGAACTGAGCGGTTCTGAACAGATTCTAACGCGTTAATTAAATTTTGCTGCACGGGATCCCATATAGCGGACGCGTACTCAAGCTTTGGGCGAATTAGTGATCGGTATAATAGAATTTTGAGGGACAGCGGAGCGCGAGAAAAGTTGCGGCGTAAGTATCCTAGCGTTCGGTTAGCGTTATTACAGATGTAGGTAACATGCGTGTGCCAAGATAGATTGTTGGTAATGTAAACGCCGAGGTACTTATATGAAGAGACATGCTGGAGGGGAACGGCGTTAATTCTGTAGGTACAGGGGGGAGAAGTAGATCGCCGGGTTATTGACATGCATTTAGATTTGTTAGAGTTGAGTGTCATAAGCCATTTATTGCACCAGGTTGAGACAGTGTCAAGGTCTGACTGTAGAAATTGGTTATCATATTCATTGTTTATTTCGCGGTAAATTACACAATCATCTGCAAATAACCTTATAGCGGAGTTAATGCTGTCTGGGAGATCATTAATATATATAAGAAAGAGCAAAGGGCCTAATACGGAACCTTGGGGTACGCCGGATGTTACTTTAGAAAGAGGTGAGTTATAGCCATTAGTTGTTACAAACTGAGTGCGATTAGTCAGAAAGCATTCAATCCATTTAAGAATGTTCGGGTCAATGTTTAAGGCACTAATTTTCAGGAGGAGTAATTGGTGAGGTACTTTATCGAAAGCTTTTTGAAAGTCAAGAAAAATGCAATGCACAAGTGAGCCGCGATCTAAAGCCGATCCTATGTCATTAGTAAAATAAAGAAGTTGAGTTTCACATGAGTAACTTTTTCGGAATCCGTGCTGGTAGGGAGTAAAAAAAGAATTTGATTCTAGGAATGAGACAAGGTTGGAGTAAATTATATGTTCTAACATTTTACAAGGAACACTGGTTAGGGAAATTGGTCTGTAATTGAGAGCGCGTGACTAACCGTGTTTTCACAGTATACGCACTACACTTTCTGGGTAAGCCTTCTACACGATGGAGAGACTAACGTAGGCATCAAAGCACCAGCTTTAATTATGTTTTTCCGGCTACAGATCCTTACGAAACGTGAAATGTTACCATAAGCATCAGCACGAGTGATGCAAGCATCATCACTGGAATGCGTCAGCCCATCACGTCATCATGACCTAACGAGCCACCAGAATTTCGGACATTCTCTTAACGCCACCCTTTGACGTCACATGATGACGTCATCACATGACGTTGTCGCGGAAGGCCAAGCTGGGTCGGTCCCACATGCACAGAAGGTCCATGTGATGTACGCAAATTTTCCGATTCCTCCAATCCTGGAGGCAGAGCGAAACCACTTTGAATACAGGAAGTTTTTGGGTGCGAATGAACTGAATAAAAAAGTTCCTCCCAATGCGCTCAGTTGCCCAAGGCGAAGGCACGGCACTATTGACCGGCATTCGGCTGGTTTAGGCTTTACTAGGCACACACTCATTTATATACCGATGCACGAAGTGCTCACGTGATCACGTATTAAATCACAAGTATTGTCATGGTTTCAGGTGTATTCGATTTGATGCAGAAAGAGATTGTGATGCTGCCACCTCACAACGTACAGCCGCTGTCACAGGATTTTCTGGCTTTCATCTTCGGAGTAGTAAATAGGCTGTGACTTAATCCGTGAAAAAGACGCCAGAAAACAATCCAACCAACTCGAATCTAACTGTAAGGCACAGGTTTGTTGTAAAGCATTGTTTGGTTTTGTTTTCCCGTACTATTCTTATACATAACGAAGCTCTGCTATAGGAACGCAGCCTCTACTGCAGCAACAGCTTCGCCTGTCAGCTTCCTTTCTGTGTCGAAGCTTTGTCTCTTTGAGCTTGCGCGTCGTTGAAACTATAATTCTCCCACGAATAAAGAAGGCATCACTGGTTAGCGAACTTCTTTTATTAGAGTTCACCACTCGACACACAGTCAAATGTTCTGAAATGTCTTCCCGTGTGGTCTCATATCTTTGTATCCTTAAATAAAACAATAACACCTCTTGAGACAATACGTCAAGATATCAGGAGCATGAAAATGGAGACCCACACAAATAAACCTAAACAAATGTTCTATGCATCATCACTTCTCTGTCGAGCATTATGTTGGTAATAACTCATTAAGATGCCAGAGCATTCCAAGCCGTCCTTCATCGTTTATATCGGCATAGCGCTAACTTGAGCAGTGCGCTGTACCCATATAAATGATGAAACCCAACCAAGTATTCCTGCAATGCGCCTTAGCAAAAAACGTCCTTATTCTGCAAAAAAAAAACGTAGTTGATAAGTATTGTTACAACAGAAACAATAAGCGCGCACTAATACAAAGTCGCAAAATGTGGGACTTCAAGACCACTTCAAATACTTATGTAACAAGCTGCATAGTGTAGTATTTCCTGTGCTGCCACAGGCATTTAAACTGGTATATTAAGTGTATACTCGCCTGCCACTGTGTACTTATGGAGGCTACAAATGAGGGCACGCCTGTTACTACCAGGCCCCGCAAGGCTTTTCAGCAATTTCATTCGTCTCTCATCGCATAACGATCCAGACACTGATTTCAGATATATCAGAACCAAATAGAACATATGTGTTAGAAGCTTAACTTGAGCCATTTATATTCATTATTCACCTCAGTTAGTGTTCATGTCAATAAAAAATAAGTACCAGGATTAATGGAGATTGTTTTTAATTTCTAATGCGTGTGTCTTGATAAATTTGCGTAAAGACATTTAATACAGGAAGCTTCCACAATTCTGACTCCGCAACACCCGACGTCTTGTGGCTTTGCGAACATGTACCTAGTGCATAATGGAGGGTGGTTCAATATATTTTAAGCATAAGTCATTGGTTCGATAATACAGCGGCTTATTATTATGTAGAAATCAGCATTAAGTCATCGAGTAAGTAGTATACAGTGCATTTATCGGTCAAGCTAAATACAAAGTAATGAAATGCTTACATTTTATAGGTGGCATATGAAAAAAAAAGAAGGCTAATAGCAGCGGTGACCCAAAATACCGGCGCGTACTTTTGACTAGCGTGTAGTTTTATTTTTTGCTGAATTTTCAGTCTGGAATTGTGAAAGGGCCAGCTCAAATTGTTTCAGCTATCCAGAAAACTTCGGATCGTTCTTGGGCAATTATTTGCGGTCTATATTTCAGAGGTTCCTATATATACAGCACGGCGAAGCAGTCATATATCATATAGGAGTCTTATATATCCGTACTGTCTGCCTTTATATCGGTGAAACAGGTTACGTACCGATGAAAGAACGCTTCTTGGAATAAATATACTCATACTCGAATAAGAAGCATACTCAGCACGGCAGACAATATGTGGCCTCAAAAAAATATACATAGTTCCATCTTGTGACGGCGTCTCCAAAAAGATCTTTCATACCTGTCAGAATTTCTTTAAGGCAGGTACTCACTCCATCACTGGAATCAACTTTATTGTTTGCCGACAAACACTCTCCCATTATAACGGTCGTACAAAGCGCCATCCCGAAAACGGCAATCATGTTACAACAAATATACATTTGCAGTGTAATAACCAAAGCCTCAGCACTAAAAAAACATGCTTATTCTGTACATTTTCTTTTGCACCGAGATAAGCAGTCCAAAGGGTAGGCTTATTACTTAGACGTTAGTCCGTAATTCACACCATTATTGTCGAAGTCATCTTTGTAGCCTTGGCCATATCCTGTGCCTTAGCCAGTGTTCGACTTGAAGCCTCCTCTTTCACAGATTAAGCTGCTAGCGCTGTAACCTTGGTGATATCCACAGCTCAAGCAAGCAGCGGACTTGAAACCAGACCCTCCAAAGCCAGCACTGGGCAGCACCAGAATTCAAGCCAGCTTCTACAAAACCAACGTCAGGCCCATATCATGCAATACTAGTTCCTCCGAAACTATCAGTGGTTCCATAGTGAGCGCCAGACACGAAACCAGTACTCCGAACCCATAGCCAGCCCCACACTTGAATCCCCTGACAGGCCATTGCCAGCACCAGACTTCAAACCAGCTGCTCCACAGCTGAAACCACTAGCACTGTAGTTCTGGTTAAAGAACCCCACCTAGGGTTCTTTAACATGTACCTAAATCAGGGCACACCCGTGTCCAATGTTGCCACTGCGGAAGCCTGACCCAGCGTTGAAACGTGCTGGTCCGTAGCTGAAAGTTCCACCACCAGACTTGAAACCTGGTAGCCCGTTGCCAAGATTGCCATCATGGAAGTCCCAACTAACCTTGAAACCAGCTGGTCTGTAGCTGATTTGAAGGTCGGTTCAGGAGTATTATAAGCAAACATGTATTTCGTGAGACAAAATATAATTGCTTGGTCTGACAAACTAGCAGGAATATTTGTTACGCAATAATCAAATGATGTGAAATTTGGGATCGTATTAGTGTACCACAAGAAGGATATTATTATATATACAGGTATTCATATATCTGCGATTTACCAATCCCCGATGATAAGTTGAGAACTATTGGACCATGGTAGTTTGTACAGTGTCACTATAGGCGTTCTCATTCAAACAAGAGAGACCATTATTTTTATTATCGATTAGTAATTAAGCCTGGTGGTGCAGTTGCAACCTACAGGGATTGATTATGTGGTTCCTATTTGACCACACTTTCACTTTGCTTTTTTGGTGAACTTCGACGGCTTTGCCTATAGTACCAATGTTTTTCGATCACTTAATAAACATTGAATCCCCATCAATATGTAAGGAAACAATAGGTGGTTTGGCTGGTTGGTTCATAAGATTCAACGTCCCAAACTGATAGCTTACAGTGCATTCTGAGACATGGACGAAGCAGGGACACATGCACTTGCCTTCATGTGTCCCTTCTTTGCCCGTGTCTCAGAGTGCTCTGTAAACTGATGTCGGTCTTCACCAACTAGCCTGGTCACCGCCTTGTTAACGTTCCAAAGCGGCTCCGAATAGGTGAGAAAGTATTGTGTTTGATTTCAACCACCTGAGTACTTTTACCGTGAAAGGACACCATGTACTAGCTAGCCCTTTAGCGTTTTGCCTCCGCTGGGATCGAATCCATGGCTTTGGTGTGAACAGTCCTGCACCATAACTACTGAGTCACTGTGGCCCCTGAGGATAAATATGGTCAGCGCAGAACTTCTTTGTTAAATAGTTTATTAATGATCAAACTAAAATATCACAAATAAGTCTCAGTGTTTGCAGCATTGTAACACCTGATTCAAAAGCTTTACGAGGCTCGTTTTCGATATCAAAGAAGTTATCTAGTTTAACATACTTCGGAACTTGTGCAGAAAACCTAAACTGATCTATCACTTCTTTGTGCGTTTAATATGAAAGTGATAACGGTTATAAAGATGTGCTCATACAATGATAAAGCTGAGACAATTTGTCGAAGTGTTGTGTCTTTTATGTAAGAAGAATTGGTTGAACGTGTAAATATATGAACTCCTCTGTCATTGAATATACAAAAGGGAGAATAAATGACAGAGTTAGCTTTTGCTTGCTAGCGTGCTTGCTTGAGAACATTCACAGCAATGTGGTTAAGTTATTACGTATAACACCTCACAACAATCTTTAAAAATAAATGATGATCCTAATGTCCTCTAAAGCAAGCCTTATTAGCTCCCTAGGAGTCGGCAGTTTTGTGTATCAACATTTCAAAACCTATTTGAAGCCGTTGTCATTGACGCGTGGCAACGAAGAACAAGTTTCATCACTCTAATATGATAATTATAGCAATAAATCGCAATATACCAGAGTTGGTATTTGATTCTTTCAAATAAGATGAATCACTTATATATACAGAATGCTTGAGAAATTTTTCATTTCATTAATCTCGTACAAATATTAGCAGTGTGGAATCTCCATCAACTAGTAGGGCCCGTAGCCGAAATTGGCGCCGAGTTTTCCAAAGCCAGTGCCGAAGCTCTGGCCAAATCCGACCCCGAAGCCAAAACTGGGCTTGATGGCTGGTCCTCCGAAGCCCAAGCCACGGTATCCAGAGCCGAAATTGAAGCCAGGTCCTCCATAGCCAAAGTTGCCGAAACCTGGAGCAGCACCGAAGCCGAAGTTGCGAGCAGCTAAACTGAAAGCAGGTCCTCCGAATCCGAAACTACCGGGCTTGAAGCCTAGATTCGGGTAGCCATAACCAGTACCCAAAACCAAGGCGAGAAGAGCGGCGAAGAGCTGTGGAAGAGTGGGTAGAAGGTTTATAGAAGTATAGCCACATGAAGCGCAGCTATGAGTACGTACTCTTGCCACTTCCAGTGTAACTATTCTCGGATATCGATGCCTTGTGAATCTGGAGAGTGATTAAGAATACGAACTGCATTCTATGCAATCCTCAGGTAATCCTCTCAACATCCTGGCGAAATATGTAGGGGTAAAACTAAAACTCAAAGAGAGTAGTTTTTAGGATACCGACATATTTTGCTAACACCTAAATGTCGGCAATGGATAACTGTGTAAATAAGGCTGATAACAAAAATTGATCAGGGCAAACAAACGAGACACAGAAAGACCAGGACAAAAGGAGTTATTGTTTCTCTTGTGCTCATTAGGTGCCTTGTTGCTTTGCGCCACAAAGTATTCATAATAAAGTGAATTGAAATAAAATTGAAAGAATTGAAAGAATTGAAAATTATGTTCACTTTCACCACAAGGCCGAAGCAATAAATTATGTGGCAAGAAAGTGGATTGTCATCCGGAGAACGGCAAGCAGCTCGACACTTGCAGCGCACTGCTGAAGCACAAAGGAGGACGCTCGAAAAGAACGCGCTCGTGTACACAGGACAAGCGCGAACTGCCACGGCTGTTTCGTCTTTGTGTTTGAGCAGCGCACTGCAAGTGTCGACTATGCAGAGCCTGATGCTTTCGGATATTTCCCTGTCTTTTAAACTGCGGTTGGGCAAGTGACACTTCTGCGTCTGACGCAGGGTGGGGCTGGCGTTCACTCTTTTATTTTTTTTCACATGACGAGCGGGGAACAGAAGAGGGCCACATTAACGTGCGCGTCTCAAGGGCAGTTTTGCTATTGAAAGAAAATTTACGAGCACTACGTAAGGGGGAACAAGCTCATATTCCTTACGCGCTCAGCGTACCGCCTGCGGTAAATAGCCTGCAGTATAAATAACTCACCGGTATTATAGCGGTGCAAAAATGGTGCATGCTAGAGTTGGTTCGAATCACCACCGGATGGTTCGGAATGTGTTTACTTCCGGTTTATTTTTTGGGTGCCTTTTATGTATATATAAATATGCAAATGCCAGGCGTGACGGTGACAACGAAGAATTTGACGACAGTGTCCATTTACTTCATATCGCAATAAAAAATGAGTTGCCAGGCTAGTGATGCCGCCTAAAAGCTTGATCAGCTCAAATTAAAAACATTTCGCACATAATGGTCTTGCGAGAAATTCAAGAAAATGTTCATAAAAAAACAACTCCATAGCCCCTTAGGACGTACGCTTGTCCATGTTAAAAAGTAACTGCTGGAGAATGTCCCCATATCTGGCTGCAAGAAGTACTGTACGCACGCAATGCAACCTACAAAATCTCGCTTCGCTAATTGCAGCAACGGCACTCCAACAAACCACGAGCGCCATAAAGAACTATTCGCATGAATATATCACAACCGAAATGCACCTTTTCTCATAAGGCGTCACATACTCACGATTGCCTTCATGGTGTTTCTCCGGTAACCGTCTTTGCGTCAACGATCTCCTTGACCAGAGGATTTGCGACCAAATGATGATTGCATGGATCCTTATATATACGAAAGCCAGCCCGGGGTTTGCAAGGAGGATTGAACAAATTTTAGAAGTGAAGCAATCGCCTATTCCTCTTTACTGGCCTTCGACGCCTATAGCGAATGCCTTTGCCATGTTAGCGCTGCTGTGCAGGAAAGTAGATTATCAGTTGCTGAACATGTGACAACTGCAACACGTTAACATAACCCTACGGTAACGTTTCTTTTTTTTTCTTTAAGTTAGATCCTGCATTGGTAAAATAATCCGTAGCACGTCCCTGTGCAGTTTTCGATGGGCGTGGCAAAATATCTATTCTCTTGAGCCAGATAATCCTTGTTTCCTTATCTCCAATATACAAAGACCTTATGAATGTAATACAGAAGACATCAAATTTGCATTCCTTAACGCAGTGGCGAGGACCAGATTGGGGCGACACCCTTTATTTTATAACGTCGCCTCCCACTCTAACGGGACCTCGCGGGAGAGAGATAGAAGTGCATTCGAATCATGCCTCCACCAGTTGTCAGTCTTTAGCTGATCGCAAGCGGAGTTCCAATAGGACCGATCGTTGTGGAGCTGTTCGTGCTTGTTCATTTGCCAGTGCTGCTCTCAAGTTCACTAGTGAAGTATTGAGCGTATTGTTCCAAAGTTTAATCATGGTTTATTTAATGTAGGTGAGCCCGAATTCGCCTTAGAGCTGATAAAATATCACTACACAGAGGAAGTCAATCGCTGTTCCTCTTTAAGCACTGCTTCGATGAGGGATATTAAAGACCTTGGCGTCTGTGCATATACAAGTCCTGAATCCGAAACTGCATGGTGGAGTTAAAATCATAATAACGGTGCTACGTCGAAGATCAACTTTGTTAGAACACTTCCTAATAATTTGTTAGCGAGTTTGCAGGGAGGGCAACAGGTCCGCACCCATGCACAAGCAACAGCCCAGGCAGTTTCCTGGATTTTCAAGCGCTCACAACTAGACTATTGCAGTGACCAGATAAGGAGCGCCACTATTCTCCTATGAGATCCCGCTGTACAGGAACGAACGAAACAAAAAGGGCGTTCCCAACTAACTCTTCGTTGCAAAGACGTTAAGAAGTGCACCTTTGGTAACTCCTTCGCTTCATTAGTAGAAAATTTGCATGCTTTCAATAAATAAAGCAAGAGCACTCTTACACATACGAGTGCACAATTTGACACACCCTTGAATAAAGATATGCATAGGAAGGTCTCGGGGATTTCTTTCCACTGTAGAAGGTTAATAAGAAGAAAGTGGACGGGACAATTGTGTCCCTTTGTTACAATTTATATGCGCTCAGTAACTGATAAACTCCTCCCCCACGTAAGGAATTCCCGAATGTACACGTAAAAACTGATCACTGACTATAGTAATTTTTTTTCTTCTTCATTTTCTTCAGCACTGATCGGCCGCTCGGTTTCGGCGTTTGCTACAGATATGGTCAGCATGTAACGTAAAGGGGCAGTTGCTTTACTAGTGCGTCTTGTTCGCTCCTCCTTGCCTGCCTTAGGTTGACTAGGAGGTATATAAGGAGCCAGTCATCGGTGTTTTGGTCACAAACTTCTCTACTCACAGTGAAGCAGAGACGGCGAACAGGGTAGCAACATGAAAGCAATCGTGAGTATCTACGGAACTTGGAGAAAAGCTGTATCTGTGTTTTGATGCATCGGAATTCTTCTTCGGGATGGCCACCCGCGCACTGTTCTGTACTGAACCACTGCTGTATTTGAAGCAACAAGTGATAAGCCTGCCACTTGCTTTGCGTGTCTAAACTACTTGTGGAGACCATGTACTTGGACAGTATCCTATTGTCCCTTAGGAGCCATTCGTGTTCATTTTAGAGCAGTATATGACCCTTTTGGATCGTCAAATGGGCAGGAATAGGTGTCACCAAACTACTAAAAGTTTTTTTTTTATAAAACTACCCCAAAAGGGCATTTATAGATGAGGCGTGCAAGCTTGTGAGCGTAGGTGCTCAAGCGAAAAAATACGATGCATATCATCACAGCAGAACATGTTCCTGAAAGAAATGGTGTACATTTAAAGAATTTTAGTCTCTCAGCACTCTTTCATAAGCCTACTTGTTCACTTCACGTAAGCTTGATCTGGCATCTGGTAGACAACAACCTTATTCGGTTTCTCTTCTCATCCCCTTTTTTACACAGTTATTTGGCGTATAGCTCAAGCACCACAAAGCATCACATTCCACTTCTATCTTTGTATTTCTCCTTAGATATCATTTGGCACAAGATCAAAAAGAAAACAATGAGAACCCGTACAAACAGGCCATGTCCCACATGTCTACCTTTAGTGAACTTCGCTAACCGGTGACGTTCCCTTGTTCAGTTCGCCTTCTTTAACTTGTCGTTCCATTTCTTCTCAACTTTACGACAGCTTGGCACTGCCCTCTTCGTCTTGATTTCGGGTACAGCTTATGGCTATCCGAAATTAGGGTTCAATCCTGGTGCCAAGTTTGGCAGTGGCAGTTTCGCCAATGGTGGACCCGGTTTCAACTTTGGTGGTGGCAGCCTCGGCAACGGAGCGGCTCCTTTCAAGCCCGGTGCCGGGTTTGGCGGTGGTAACTTCGGTGGATCCGGTTTCAAGGCAGTTGGCACTGGCAATGGGCTCGGTGGTGGCTTCGGAAGTTCTGGCTTTAACGTAGGTGGCCGCTTCGGCTACGGTAGCTTCGGCTATAGAGGAGTGGGTTTTGAGTTCGGCGCTGGCAACCTCGGCAACGGGGCAGCTGGTTTCAAGGCCGGCGCTGGCAACAGTGGTGGCAGCTTCGGCTTTGGAGGACCTGCTGTGAACTTCGGTACTGGCAACGGTTTCGGCAGTATCGGCTTTGGAGGACAGAGTCTCCAGGCAGCCGGTGCCGGCCTTGGACTTGGTGCAGGCTTCGGAGGAATTAAGTCAGGTTCTGGCAACGGCTTCAGCAGCTTCGGCAGCGGGGGACCTGCTTTCAACCCTGGTTTTGGCTTCCGGGCTGGATATGCCCAAGGATTCAACGCTGGTATTCAAAAACTCGGCATCAATAACAATTTCGGTGCCTACTAGTGAGTTCAGTGTCTCTATCACTATGAATTAATAAAGTATTTTTTAAGATACTCGTGGATTACACGTTGTTTGCTTCTCGGATTAAGCTCTGTATATGTTCTGTACCCTCTGTTGTAAAGCATCATCGAATATTTTAAAATGTTCTCTGATAATCATATGGTGGTTTTGGGACGTTAAACTCCACATATTAATCTATCGATTATTTAAAATGTTGCTTTCGCTGGCTTGCCTAATTTGTTTCAAATATAGGTAAGCAAGCGCGTCGACTCCTCAGAAAACGTTACAACCTGCCTTATAAAATATTTCGAAGGGCATACTTGATTTTATTTCAGATGTTATTACGAGGTCTAAAGTGAGAATTTATTTATCGAACAGTCAGTTGCAGAAACAAGATTTCTTTCTGTTTCGTATTATATTTATATTTACCGTAGTCACAGTGCGCAGGTGCATGTTCAATGCATTTTGAGGAAAACGAAATTAGCGACACCTAGGCATATTAGCTACGCTTTAGAATTCCTGGCTAACTTGCAGTTATTTGTTGAGTATGCAGCGTAGAAAATTGTATTAGCCTGAATTAGGTTCATTTGTGCCGCGTTGAAAGTAAAAGACACGACTTACATATTTTTCTTAGAAATTGAACACAACCTCACATATATCTTACATTGGCTGTTAAGAAGTATATAGCTATTTTTTATGTTTATTGAAATGATGAAATATAAGAGGTTAGTGCCGTTATGGTGACCCCGGCTACTTTTCCTAACTTATAGAGAAATACGTTGCAAGAATAATTATAAGGGCACTTAAAAATCATGAATATTGCCAATCTAGTGTCACATAATTTACCTCTAACACATATATGCAGGGCGCCATGTCACTTGACGTGATAATTCACTTTCTAACCAATCGCACAAATATGGCTAGTAGAACACGCTTTTCAAGTTGACAAAATTAATGCCAACTTCGAAGGGCTTATTAACCACGGTTCAAGGAATCAATTATTTTAAGTGCGGCTTGGGGCAAAATGAATAACGGGTATAGATGGTGGAAAGAATCTTCGCTTCTCTCTGTCTCCGCATAGAAAATGATATAGTTGCAGTTATGCGTTTTTGGGCAGTACTAAATATTTAGCGATGATTTGTAAATCACATTTTACGAATTTTACCTGAATTACATGGCTCATATTTGTGCTAAAGTGGTACCTCCGCTTAATTATCTTTTTTGCTTGTTTCAGAACAAGGACAACTCTTTTTATGGTGCTCTTGAATATCGAAGGATGGTCAGCGATATCGACGCTCTTTCATCAAGCTGGTGTTCGGTGAAAAGAGACGTTTTTATTTCGTTTTGTGCAAGTCATCAGGAAGCTTTTACGTGAGACAATCAACGCTTTAAAAGACAATATTTTTTCCAGAGGTGGTGGGTAAATGCCAGATTTATAGGATAATACCATTTTCCAAACTCAGCAATGTGTCACGTGGGGCGTCAGTCAATAAATTTAATCTGCTATGCATAGTTGTCTCTTCACTCAAATCTCAAATAAGGCATACTTCTGGTGATCATGTGTACATACATATGCACTCAGGAAGCAAGACAGATTTGTTGGGCTTCTTCTGAGGCGACTATAACGTTTGCAAAACTACGCCGGCACCCATGCAGAAGAAGCAAGCAAATGTTAAATTTACTAATTCAATTTTCGATATTTGCATACGTGGTCGCTCCTTTAGGTTTTCATTGATTACTCTAAAACATCGCACTACATCTAAATATTTCTAAATATTAGCAACTGTTAATATCTGCACGGTTCACTCGAACACGCCACGAAATGATGCAACTTCCTCAAGGGCAACTTGCTCAGACGGACAAAATATGCACAAACCTTACTGCGTTTTCGCAGTATATGAACTTCATTTTCTTCGTAAGCCTTTCACATGATGGAGCGACAAACGTAGGCAACAAAGCACAAGCTTTATTTATTTTCTTCATGCTATAGCACCTTACCAAACTCGAAATGTTACCATCAGCATCAGCACGAGTGATGCAAATATCATGATGGGATGGCGTCAGTTCATCACGTCATCATGACGTAATAAGCAACCAGAATTTCGGACATTCTTGTAAGGCCATCCTTTGACGTCACATGACGACGTCATCACAAACGTTGTCGCAGGAGGCAAAGGTGGGTCGGCCCCACAGGCACAGAAGATCCAGGTGATCTACACAAAATTTTCAGTGCCTCCAATCCTGGAGGCATAGCGGAATCACTTTGAATACAGGAATTTTTCGGGTGGAAGGAAATGAATAAAAAATTTTCTCCCGTAGCGCTCAGTTGCCCAAGGCGAGGGCACAGCTCTATTGACCGGAACTTGGCTGGTCTAGGCTTTACTAGGCAGACACTCATTCATATCCCTAAGCACGAAGCGCTCACATGATCACGTTGCAAATCCCAAATGGTATCCGGTGGATTTGATTGCATGCAGAAAGGAGAATGAGCACGAAGGCATCGTGATACGGCCGCCTCATAACGCACAGCCGCAGTCACTGGGTTTTCTGTCTTTCATCTTCGAAGTAGTGAATAGGCCATGACATTATCCGTGAAAATGACACCATGAAACATTCGAATCTACTTGTTCCTAACTATAAAGCACACCTTTCCAGTTGAGCACTCCTTTTTTTTTGTTCTCCTGTACTATTCTTATACCTAACCAGGCTCTGCTGTAAGCGCCAGAGTCTCTACTGCAGCAGCAGCTTCGTCTGTCGGCTTCCTTTCCGTGTCGATGCTTTGTCTCTTTGCGCCTACGCGTCGTTGCTACTGTAATGCTCCCACGAACACAAGAGGCATCACTTATTATCAAACTTACTTTAGTAGAGGCTACCAAATTTCCTTTAGTAGCTGCTACGAAACCAATGTCGGGCCCATATCCTGCAAACTAGTTCCCCCGAAACTAGCAGTGGATCGATAGCCAGCACCAGACTTGAATTCAGTGGTAGGTTCGTAGTCAGCACCAGGTTTCAAAGCAGCGACTCCATGGCCGAAACCACTACCACTGTAGTATTGGTCATATCCAGCGCTGAAGCCCACGCCGGAATCGAGCCCGTATCCAGCACCAGTATTGCAGCCAAATCCTCTGAAACCAACTGCAGGTCCATAGCCAGCACGAGACTTCAAACCAGCACTTCCATAGGCAAAGATGCCAGCACCATATCCCTGGCCATATGCAGCACCGAAGCCCACACTAGACTACAAACCAACGCTGGGCCTGCATCCAGCAGCAGCATTGACACCGACTCCTCCGAAACCAACAGCAGGAGTGTAACCAGCACCGATCATCAAAGTAGCTCCTCCGTAAATGAGAACACCAGCACCGTAGCTCGAGCTGTATCCAGCCCTGAAGGTCACACCATACTTCAAGCTAGCCCTTCCAAAGCCAGTACTGGTTCCTAGCCATCAACGGACGTCAAACCATTAGTGGGTCCATAGCCGGCCCCTGACTTCAATCCTTCTGTTCCATAGCCAGCACCAGACTTGAAACCAGCTCCTCCAAAGCCTCCACTTGGTCTGTATCCAGCACCAGGCTTTAATCCAGCTCCTCTGAAGCCAGCAGGAGGTGCATAAACAGCGCCAAGCTTAAAACCAGCTGCCCCGAAACCCAAAGGCACTGTCGCCGTAGTCAACATCTGAGTTCAAACTGGTTCCAAAGCCATAGCTTGAATTCATGCCTGGTCCTCCATAGCCGAAAGTACCAGGGCCATAGCCAGTACCAGATTATGAGCTCGCTTCTAGATAATCGGAGCTGCTGTAACTGTAGCCAGAGCTGGACTTGCGAGCTCGTCCGATGCCAACGTTATATCTGTAACCAGCACCGAACTTAGCAGCTCCTCCGGTTCTGACGCTGGACGCGTAGCCAGTACTTGACTTTAAGCCTGCTCCTCTGGCTCCGAAAATGGCTCCGTATACGAGTTTACTTGCTGTTTTGCCGACGACACCAGCTCCATCTGCCGTTTCTTGAACGATTGCTATGGAGGCAGGGGCCAGTTTCACGACAGCGAGAGGGACCCCAGCCACAGTACGACTTGAGCTAACATCTAGACCGATGACAATGGCAGAGGTGGTGAAAAAAGAGGCGAGCAGGACCACAGTGATCTGTCGGAGAGTTGAGGTCACCACAAGTTGACAAATGGAGCTTATGCTGGCTATGACCACGTGCTTTTGATGCCTCCAACCTTATGATTTTTTTTTTGCGATAACTATAGGAATGTGACTAATGATTGAAGACATGTGCCAAAACAAATTTTTATTCTTCCGTATCAGAGTTTACAGTAGAACTGCGCACTAATAATAAGTTAACTTTCACAAGTAAGCCCATTACCGATGTCGGTCGTGTTTGAAAATTTTTATAATAATTTGTACTGCCCGTGCGTTAATATGTTTACTGTAGTACATTCTGCGCAATCTTAGTACCCTTACAGCGTCTTTTGAATTGTGGTCAGGAGTATGTAATGCAGCAATAATAATAAATAGAAGCTTACGCGTAATGACACCTCGTTTAGGAATAAGACGATACCATAACAGACAAAAGAAAAAAGAGCTAAGAAGTTAACAGCATGTTCCGCATAGGTGCGCTAAATGGTGCATGTGACTGGTGAAGTCACGATTACAACTAATTAGGGCACTAATCCATGAGAGTAAATCAGTGCAGTGGACAGTGAGGAAGGACAATTATGCACACCACGGAAATCGAAGCAATATCCCATTAGTGCGTCAAGAATGATTGGTTTTAAAGGATCATCTCAGACGTACGCTAAGAAAACCAGAAATGAGGCATTTTGTTGCGTATATTTGCCCCTAAATTGCTAACTGGTTCTTTTAAATGTGCTATAGAATTCTAATTGCAATAGGTTGACAGACACGGAATGCTGTCACCGTAATTCTGCATTTCATCTATTCGTATGCAGCAGTGCCAGGGGCATCAGAGAGGGAGGTTCTTGCTTGAGTACATTCCTCATGCAGTTGTACCCTAATGCAGCTTTTTTTTTTTTCAAGCTAGGTACTGATGAAAGTCTCCATGGTGCCCCCTCAGCTACCGTCTCTGGGACAGCGTTTTCAGTGACTAGAAATGTTCGCCACCAAATGATAGCTATCTGGCTCCTTATATACGACAACCAAAATCCAGTGGCCAAGGTGACGGACAATGACGTTGGCGGGCATCTTGAGCAATGACCCACCCATTTTTTGCCTGGCGGACACCGCCAATATACCGAGGAGCTTGTACAGCAACCTAAGAAACAGATCTAAAGAAAACGTACATTATAGGACCAGCCTCAGAGGACGTCGTTCAAGCGATCTATCTCTGAAAGGAGGTTTATGAAGATTGAAACCTGTCGTATGATCTAAAAGCAGCTCAGAATAATTTTGGCAAGCTCTAATTTTATCTCAAGTACGATAATTGGTGGTATAAAAGTAGCGCAGAATATGACAAGTTCTAATTTTTTTCGCAAGCACGAGAATTGGTGGTGCCTCATGAACCAGGCCTGGCATTTTTTTGTTGTTGTTGTTCAAGGGCTTGTCGTAATGCCTCTACGCTTCTGAATTTTAAATTAAATCTACGAAACCACTGAATTTGCACCACTTTAGACTACTCTTAGAACGCTGTTGCCGTCAACGCCTTCTGCATCTTGTTTCTCTAGCAGAATGCCACATCAGAAGAGCTCGATACCTCTACGCTGCACTGAAATCCCGGGTAAGGTCAAGATTTATCATCATGCCAATAAACTCAGAGTCCTACTTCCAGTGTAGGTCAGAGCATAGAAACTGCATTTCCTATTGCTATGGCCCATCCTGTGTGCATGTAGTGGTCCAAGCAAATCAGCTAGGGCCAAACGAAGAAACGCAGCCTAGCTGAGTTTAATGTGAAATCGAACCAAGATTCTATGATTTTTTTTTAAGTTAAGCTTTTGTGGCTACGCTCAGCTTCATTGAAGTTCGGTCCCCATGAAATATCAATTGCCATTTCTAAGTACACATTTCTTGCACTTCTGTGAATCTCAATTGCATATGTATTGGCTTCTGTGGCCAGCGCGTTTAGAATCGGTGCTGGCTGGAGTCGAAATTAAGTTATTCTGCTTATGACAGTAGCTGCTGCTAAGGCAAACAGAGATATAAAAGGAGAATATTCGTAAACTAAAGTTTCCTTTTAACCAATTCATTAACCTGCACGCTAACTACGCCAAAGCTTCGTTCTCACCAACTTACACAGGTTGCAGTAACGTGGACTACGAAAATTTAGAAAACTACAGAGAGATTCCGAAAGCGAATTATACTATTATCAGCATTCGTTCTATAACTCAAAATTAAAGAATCATGAGACACATCCTTCCTGTATTGATTATGCCTATTATATTGTGTTTGATGATCTCGAATAGGGCTTAGTGTTTAGTGAGTTTAAATGTAGGAAGGCACTAGTGATTATGTTTGACCAGTTAGCATTCGACCACATGCTCTTGACCCAAGCAAAACGTGTCATTTTTGACGTCTTCTTTATAGATTTCGCAGCTATAAGAACAAGAGCTACGCGAGCAAGATAAAAACCTGCAACTTCACGCATGCCGGGGAGCTGGAAAGATTTGTAAATCGTTATTCCTTTATTTTCTTGCGGGCACCATTCTGCATCGACGGCCATGACGTGTAAACCTCCAACGAGTGCGTGATTTAAAGAAGAGTATTGCGAAGTTTCCGGGAACAAGTACTTGAATTAACCTATTTGGCGAAGCCGCGCGTTGATTTGTATAGGTCTCCGAAGTCATTCCCGGGGTTTCACGCAGCAAATGCACGGCATGAGTGTAAAGCGTTCTGTACTGTGGAGAACTCCTGGGAACTTCGATCACCCGCTGCGGTGATCTGTATATCGTGGTGCTTGGCTACTGATACAGTGTCGCTGAATTGAATCTCAACAGTGGCAGCCACATTCTTATACAGGTGACCTGCTATAGGCCCACTTTCTTAGATTTAGGTGCCTGTTAAAGAACCATTATTATTTTTAGATGCGGAGCATCTTATACTCGCGCCTTGTAGTGCGCCGTCCGCGCCGTCCGAACCGCTTCTCGAACATTCGACAGCTGACGCGCGCGCATGCGCCGTCGCGCCGTCGCCCACTCTTCCACCATCTGTGCATCCCTTCCTCCTCTACACACCGCGCGTGCTTCACTCCTCCACCATCTGTGCATCCTTCCTCCTCTACACACCGCGTTCGACATCTACAATTCTCCTGATTCTCCAGTGGACGCGCATGTGGCGTCGCGCTTCGAGAACATTCAACAGCTGACAGTGCATGCGCCGTCGAGCTGTATATATACTCAAGGTCGGCGCTCGCTCGCTCAGTTGCCGCTCGTCGGTTGGTTTGTACGGCGCGTCGACGTCCAAGGTCGCGGTGAAATGAATTCCAACGAATCCACAAACACAATGATCGACGTCCCTTCGACCAGCGCCGCCCTTTCGCATACGTGTGTACGTGTTCACTCATTTAACACCCCCTCCTACAACCACGTTAACCAATTTAGCCATCGACCCAAGTAAGTCGCAATTTAACACCCCATTTCACAACCACGTTAACCAATTTAGCCATCGACCCAAGTAAGTCGCACTTTAACACCCCGTTAACCAATTATATGCTCCGCATCCTCCTCAGTGTTCCCCCGAGGGAAGCTGCGGGCAATTTTTTTGTGAATTTCAATGAAGTGGGCTTCTCTCATGTATGTCTGAAGCATCGGACGCTGTTTTTTTTTTTTTTTTTTGTTCTGCCTTCGTTCTTTGTGAAGCACTGTTTCATTTTCGTTTCAGTGACGTGGCAAAGAGTGCATTCCGGCACAAAATTTATCACTTCGACTGTACTTGCTCAAGTCATGTGTCCTGAAGAAGGTCGCGTTTTTAATTTATCCAACATTCTTTTAGCCTGTAGGCGATAACAAATTGTATCAGGCTTTGTACGTTTGTGTTGACGTGACATTAGTGTTCTTACGGTGAAATCTCTGTGGCTCACCTTAAGTATTACGCAACGTTGTCAACCGTATATTAGCGCTGAAATTACGACTACCGAGAAATCGTCATGCTGAATCCTTAACATTTTCTTAAAACCAAAATATATGCTTTCATATTCTTCCTTCTGTCGCACCATCTCGTAATGACATAATTTGCGTACCTGGCTTCTACATATGACTGAATTGATCAGACAATATAAAATTTTGTTAGATTCTGTACAATGCCCATATGTATTTATTCGAAGCTTCATCTGCTGTCCCTTGCTTTGCTCCTTATTTTGTGACATGGCTTTACGAGCCATACTGTCTTTATTCTTGCACATTTATACTGTTATCATTGTTTATTTCATTTTGTCCTTGAAACACTATTATCTGCATGGGTCCTTCTGAGGCTTACAAAGTTTTGGTATACAAATGAAGAAGTAATAATTGTCAAAACTAGGGTAAATGACGCTAATGAAAAGTAAGTATAAAGAAGTAGCACTATTGTGAACGAATTTCTTTGTAGACATACGTAGTGCATACGCGTTCAAAATTATTAAACGAGCACTTTTCCACCTTTGATAAAAGGCCTGGTGCAAGTGGCTCTCAACTTCGAGTGACAACAGCGGATCTAAAAGCACAAGGGGCTTGTGCCGCGTTTTTCGGCACTCACCCAACGCAGATCGTCTGAGCCAATTTTCGTGAAGTCTCATGACCATAGTGCCACATAGTGGCATTTTTTGCTGAGAGAGAGAAATTTGCTGAGAGAGAGAAAAGACTTTATTTCACACAGTGGGTCGGCAGTTCGATCTTAGTGGCTTCAGGTGGTGGCTTTGAGTTCCTGGACTCGGGCAGCAGTCTCGGCCAGCCAGACGGCCCAGAGCTTGGTGTTCAGCCCACTTGCTCAAAAAAAAAAAAATCCTCGCTGGCCCATCCTCACTTCCGCATGACTGCATCGCGTGGCTATAGTGTACTAGAACGTTGCCGTAACTCCGCGTTCCTAACTTACGCTCGCCCTGCAAAAAATTGCTGCAGGCCAACCGGGAAGACGGGACATTCGTTGCATTTTCCTCTGGTAGGGCAGTGGCGTTCCATAACCAACACGCCACAATTAGGCGAACTTAACCAGCACCTCCTGCCTAAGCCTAAGTCCGGCATCTAATCAATGACGCTTTTCTGGCTCTTTCTCTGATTCAGTTGTCCCCGTACAGCTACCACAAGCATCTAAGATTACAAGGGTTTGTTTAATTATTTATCATGTACATTAGTGGTCAAAGTACAGATGCACCACCAAGCGTCAAAGTGGGCGCACTGCCAAACACCAACAGTTACTGTGCAAGATCTCTTATACCAAAGTATAGTAAACATTTAGCTACTTCTGTAAGGACACGTTATACTTTCGTGGTATACCAATTCCTATGATGGAGGGATCAACCAGGTCCTCTTTTTTTTTTTAGGTGCGGAGCTCTTTAGGGCGTAGGTCTGTACATTTCATGGGGCTTGTTGTTCGTGATGTACGTAGCCACCGGTGGTACATACCACCTCCAGAGTGGGTATGTGCCACTGGGGATGCGAGATGGGAGATGGCGGTACTTGAAGTGTTCACTAGATGGAAGCACGGACGGGCGCACGGACAGACAGACTAGCAGACTGATAGAAGGATGAACGGATGCGCGAACGTACGAACGGATGGACGCATGAACGGACGGACAGACGGTGGACGGACTCACGGGCATACGGACGGACGCATGGATGGACACATGGATGGTCGCGCGGACGGACGGAAGCACGGACGGGCTGACGGACGCTTCGCCGCGCTAATCGTCATTCACTCTGTGGATATATGCTGTGATTTTTTTCATCATGCCAGGTTCTTTCACAGTTCTCCTTTACTACCGGTCTTAATAATCAGGCATCCCAATTAGCCAGGCTCATTCTCAGCACACTCAAGTAAACTTGTTAAAAACACATTCACGTTACACTGCAACGAAACATACATCGCAGCGCTAGTTGTAACTAGAAAAAAAATTATTGCTGCTCAATTTTGTGTTTCACCATTTACTAGAAATATTATTATTATTAGCAAGGGTTGCCCATAAATTAAAAAGAATGCAATAGAGCTTACACAAAAATTATTTTATTGCTGTAACTTTCATGAGCACATATTCCCAGCTGCAGGTTGTGAAATCGTAGGCCTCCTTACATGTGCGTTCTCAAATAAGTTAAAAATACATAAGTCCACATACATATTTTGTGATGGTCGAAGAGGAACAAGTGTTTCATGGGTGTTCTGGAAAAAAAACAAAAATTGCAAATAATTAGATATCCCACAACCATGTAACTAATGAGGTTGCATTCGTAGTAATCGTATAAAAATGAGATGAAGGTGGTTACAAATTGAATGGCGATACCCTGACAAAAACTGCCAATTCATACTAACGCTGTATCTTCTTGCGTGGTTGAAAAACGTGTGAAAATCTTTAAGCTGCAGAATAATTAGCGGTTACTTTAGAGCAGACGGATTTCTAATTAACAATATATATGTTTGTACGTTTACGACATGCATCTTTGAAAGGCAATGGCCATGTTAGAATGAAACTGCGTGGCAGAGTTCATGCACTCAGTACCTCCTGGTTTGTGTGAGCCAAATGCGTTATGAACAATTTCGGATGATGCCAGTCACTGCATAAAGTTTTACACGTTGGAAATTGTTTTCGGTCTGACTTTACTGTGTATTTTTTCGCTCTTTACTGCCAGTAACACATTTGCTCCGCTATTTTGGGCTGAGCGAACGTGATTCATTCAGCTTAGGGAAATGAATGCATATCGCGAGGGGAAAATAAATGAACACAATACAATAACCTATACGCAAGTACAGGTACTTCTGCTGATTAGTAAGCAATGAAATATTGGCATGGGGCAGACAAAATATATCCTTCTAAAAAACGCACACTTACTACCACTTGGCTCCTTTGACGTATGTGACACCGAGCATGCCGATACCAGCACCATAGATGGAGCCATAGCCGCGACCGTAGCCAGCGCCGTAGCCGGCACCATAGCCTGAGCTGTAACCGACACCACCGAAAGCTCCAGGGACACCGAAACCAGCGCCAAGACCACTCAGTCCACTTCCGACCGCTACAGCCGGACCCACCGCCACAGTGGACACAGCAGGGACAGCGACGGCTACTGGCTGAGCCACTGGGCGAGTGACAGCTACAGCCGGAGCAGCGACAGCAACTGGCCGAGCCAGAGAAACGGCCGGAGCAGCAGCCACAGACACAGCTGGAGTAGCGAAAGTGACGGGACGTGCCAGGGGAACGGCCGGAGCAGCAGCCACAGCCACTGGGCGAGCCACTGACACAGCCGGAGCGGCTACAGAGACGGGACGCGCCACAGCGACAGCCGGTGCAGCAGCCACGGTGACAGTGGGGCGTACGACGCCAGGTACTGCGGCAACACTGACGCCATAGCCCGAACCGAACCCAAGACCAGCTCCACCGAGGCCGGTGCTGGCCGCGTAAACCAGACCACCGGTGCCATATCCAAGACCAGTGCCATAACCGTGACCACTAGCTCCTGCGCCGTGTAGGGTAGTCACGGTGGTGGTCGTTGTGCCGTAAGATGTTGAGGTACGAGCTGGTACGGCTGCGACTGGTCTGGCGACTGCAACTGGAGCAGCAGCGACGGAAAGACCAGTGCCGGTAGAGCTATAGGCAGAGCTCGAGCCGTAGCCGGCCCCGTAGCCAGAGCTGTAGCCTATGCTGGGTACCGCGCCGTGGCCACCACCGATGAAGCCGGCCGAAGCAGCCGAAATCAAGCCGACGAGAACAGTAAGCTGCGGAAAGGTAAGCGTGGGATCTTAACAACACGGGTCAATTTATACAAAAGCTGCAACCATGTGCGTTTACAACGTTTACTCTACTTAGTCGTTGTTGGAAAAGCCAGTTAAGATCACGCGTTTATAGGGCAGACTGTCAGGTGCGTACATCATTATCAGCGGCTCAGGAAATGACGTTAAAAAACGAAGAACAGGTAGAATAACAATAATGAGGCGCAATTGGGAGCACAACTTGATAAAACAGACAATAATTGCGACTACAGTTCGAACTGTCCTCCTGTAAACTTGTTTTGGTATACCGTAGACCCAATAAACCTAGGACATTACGAAACAGACGTAAGAGAACGCTTAACAATATATACCGGCATATAGCAAACGGTCTTAGGCAAACTTTCTTTCCTGATTGTAGCAGCCTCGAATTAACAAGTTAGTACAAAAAAAACATGTAAAGTAAGGAAAGCAAATTTATCACTTGCCGCGAATATGAATAATAGTGAGTGGAAATATTTTCGCAGGTTCGTTAGATATATCTTTAAAAATTAAAACCTGTTTTACACCGATGAGTGATTTTATGTCTCGGTTTAACGCATTGAAGTTGCGTTTTACGTTCGTTTGTCTACTGTGAATAATAAATGAGCACAGCAAAGAATAGGAAGTATATTGCCGTAAGAAATTTAACAGAACCTACTCTCAGACACCTGTATCATGCCATAACTCATTTTTAAACTTGACTGCCTATAAACCACTAATAGAATACACTGTATACATTTATTACACACTTCACCTATCGTTATTAGCTGACAGCACCTTTAGTTATAAATATGTGGGTTGAAGTCAACGACATCCGTAGAAGCGGTAGTTCCTTTTATCATTCCAAATATAACAGGTTTATCGGCCCCGACAGCGGCCTGGAGTACGTGAGAAACCAACCTATCTGATCGTTTTCGAACTACCCTCTTTAACTAGTACTTCGAACAATTCAGTCATTGCAGACTACGCTCACGATCTAAAAAAATGAAAAGCTTTTTGAAAATGAGTCTGATTTCAGGAATCGAAAACAGTATCACGAATAGGTCTGCGTGCAACATATCCAGTAGACAACGGCTTCCAAGCGGCAATCTATAAATGGTGTGCGATTTGAACCAAACTTCTCTAGTTAACTCATTTTGTGCACAACTCTGAAAGACCCACGAGGGTAGAGTCCAAGTACTTCAGAACGATCGGCATGCAGAGTAGCATCAAAACGTCCACCACGTTTGTCCAGTTAGGCCCACATACTCACGAGAGCGTTCATGGCAGTTTTTTCTTACAGCTACTTGCCCCACTGAGATGAAGATAACTGACTCCAGGGAAGATTGCGGACTCTAAACGGATGCGCGGTGCTTTTATACCTGAAACTCCGCTTGCGATGCAGCCAGCGGTCCTTGCGAACGTGTGCCTTCGGGAGTGCCCCTCATGCGGGTAAGAAGGGTAGAGCGAATAAGCTCTCAATACTGAATTTACAACTACTACACACACTCAGAGACAAAAGCGCAAAAGCTCTCGGGGAAATCCCTTATCATCGATGTCCTGCTCTAGCAGCGAGTCCGCAGGACAAGTCCACCCACTCGTTTTTTCTTTCTTGCCTATTTGTACAGGGCGTGCCGAAGTGACCACTCGGATAGTGGTCGCTTCAGTTAGGAGAAAGCACGCACGCACAAAAACACGCGTGTGCACACAAACACACACACATACATACGCATAAATATGCTCTCGATGAATCCACTCAGCAACGACGGACCTTAGCATAACTTAAAATCGATGTAGCCTTTACTCGGTACCACCTCTTTGGATCCCGCTCGTACGGCATCTTCTGACAGAACCGAGTACAACCCACGCGTTGTTCTGGACATTGCGAAATCAAGCGCGGCTCCTCCTGGATCGTTGCCAAACGCGAGCCGCTACATGGCGCTGACACCGTACTTGCGTTAGAGTGGCACTCTTGCTCAAGATCACTTGGTGTACCAGTCTGGAAATAGCTCCTCAGCGGCTGATTGCTCCATAACGGTAGCTATGTTAGGTTATTCTATTCCGTGTTCTTTCGTCGAGTTCCAGAATGCATGGAAAGCCAACGACTGGTTATACCGGGGCGAAACGTTTGCATGTAACTATTACCCGGACTATGGAAATAGTGATTCAGAAGTTTCGGACTAAAGCGAGTTGCGGCATTCATAATTGAGCCGGTTGGTACTTTTCACTGTTAATGCGGCGACGTTGTCCATGTTCCCAACGGAAGTGGCAGCGGCGCAGCCTAGGCAGTAGCCACCGAAATCACCGAATCAACCGTATGCGCCTACAAACCTGTGGGAGCAACCAATGGCAATCGCGACAAAGCTAAGAAGGGCAACGACAAACTAACGGTGAAAGAGAAAACAGACAATAATAATAATAATAATAATAATAATAATAATAATAATAATAATAATAACAACAATAATAATAATAATAATAATAATAATAATAATAATAATAATAATAATAATAATAATAATAATAATAATAATATAATGTCGAGGGGTGAGAGTATGAATGAAAGAAATATATTTACAAAATATACAGGGAGAGTCAGAGGCAGCCGCAGCCAAGATGGCGGAACAGCAGCAACAGCAACACGAGCGCGATTGCATTCGTCGTCTTCGTCGTCGTCTACCTGATGCTCTGTCGTTCCCGATGTCGTGTAACAATATTAACTACGGGTTAAGGCACACCGCATGTCGTTACTCGCCAGGTCGGAAAACTCACTCATCGTTCGACTCACTCAGACACAGTTACTCAGTCTGAGTGAGTCCGGCTGAGTAATGTTGTGGTGAGTTTGAGTCTGAGTGAGTCCTGCTCAGGAAAACTTCGGCGAGGGGGAGCCTGAGAGAGCCCTGAGCGCGAACTACTTTTCACGAGTGAGTCTTCTGTGAGCTTCACAATTTTTACCGACCTATATGCTCTCCACACGCTCCGAAATGGCCTGTGACCTTCGACACACGAGGAAGTCCGAAATTCCGGCAGGCCCAGCGCATTGTGGGAATCACTTCCATAACTTAGATCCAGATCTACAGCTTCGTCTTCCCTCAGGGATATCTCAAGCTGAGGAGACTGTTCTATACCGCCTGTGGCTTGGAGTAGCCTTCACGAACGCATACTCCTATCTCATTGGAATGGCCAGCTCTTCTACATGCACTTACTGCAGCTGCGGAGAAACCATCGCGCACCTTCTGTGTGAGTGCACCAATTTCAACGCGCAAAGACAAGAACTGACTGCAGCTCTGGATAGACTGGATGATCGGCCTTTGTCGGAACAAAGGATCCTGGGTCATTGGCCGAGCCCATCCTCAGCCCAGAAAGCTTTGAAAGCTTTGCTGCGCTTTTTGCGGACAACTGTCCTCAAAAACAGACTTTAGTGTCTTGTACTCTCTGATGTTGCCTTTCCTCTGTCGCAATTTTTTTTGTAATTTCTCTCTCTCTCTCTCTTAGCAACATTTCTTTCTAACATATTTTATTCTCCTCACCTCTTTCCGCAGCACAGGGTAGCCAGACGGTCTAAGAACTGGCTAACCTTCCCGCCTTTCCGCTAAAACTTACTTCCTCCGTCCTCCTCCACTTCCATGCGAAGCAGTCAGCGAGTGGTTGCTTACGCTGCACATTTATTTATTTATTTTATTTGTTGATACTGCAGTCTCAAGCAGAGACTATAGCAGGTGTGATACATTGATACAATGATATTAAAAAAAGGCACAACAGCAAATAGTAACTGTAAAATGCGACAGTATAAGAACAAGCTGAATAAAAAGAAAAAAGAATATAATTTCAAAGAGAAAATTTATCAAATTGAACAAGATTGTGCAATAATCCGCCAGTTTCCTTCTCACCCATTTCTCGGATTTCAGTCAGGCGCCGTGGGGTGTATCGAGGTGTTTGCGCAAATGGAGTAGTTTACCGCATATCATGGGCTTCTACAGCACGTCGGCCACACTGGCTCTTGAAGGGGCCCTGCAGCACGTTTACAAGTAGCCATGGAATGGATTCACTAAGGTAGTTTATTTCCTTACGAATGTGCCGCCGCGAAAATGTTTGCAATCCGTCCTGTAGGAGCGCAGTTGCAAAGATTTGTTGCGCGCTGCACTTGCATTTTCTCTTCTCTCGTCCCGACGAAGGCGCGGGAAGCAAAGCAGGAAGAAATGGCACGTGTAAAGAAAATAAGTCACGCGTACCTCGTGACCTTCAGAACTTTATCTCTCTCTCTTTCTCTCTCTTTGTTTGAACACGTGGCTTTTCATTGTGATTGCGAGGTCGTGCGTGGACAAGTAAGTTGCGGCCTCCCTCGGCAGCCCGAGTAACGACCAAGTGCGCTATGTTCAAATCAAACAATCACGGATACAATGACTGAGACAAGTGATTTTCGACCTTCTATCGTCATTTAACGATAGCAGAGAAATATAATTTCAGCTGATTATAAGATTTTATTGTGAATTCCAAAGGGCGTGCTGCGCTATAATGTTTGGCTCACGTCTTCTCTGGAGCCTCGACTACGGATCGGCAACGTTTCCTGACCATGTTCGAAAAGTGTTGCAGGGCCCTTTTGAAGTGCACCTTACGGTCTAACGTGACATCAGTGCTCACGTCAAAGCACAGCCGTCACGTTGTAAAAATTAAGGGTGCGCTACGGTGCTATTAACTGCATATCACTTAGCGTTTCTTAATGTATTCCTCCGGTATCGAGCAAAGCTTGAATATAGGTTGTTGTGGCTCACGAGTGCAGGTGTAAAGTGTTTAATTCATATCTATAGAAGCGAATAAACAAGACTGCAACCACAATCGGTGTTGTCCGTACGTGACGTCATCAAAGATAGTTTTTCCCCCGTAGTTTCCACGTCTTGGCTTGGTATGGGGTGGAGTACTTTATTGGCACGCAGAATCTATGGCGTTGATTCCGGCTCCAATTCAGGTTTTTGTTCCTTGAGCACATATCAGAATTTTTCGCTCACTGACAGCACTGGCGTTTCCCGACGCGAAACTTTTCTCGACGTCGGATTCTTCATGCCTTCAATTTAAAATCTTACACCCTCGTTGTGCATTTAAAAGCACTTAGCGCTTTTGCGGCTACGTGCAACTCCTCCCCTTTGGCAGCTTTATATGGGCTCTGTTACAGCTATCCGGGCGCGGACGGCCTTCTATTTGCACCATCGGTTTGCGTCCACGCCGCTTGTGCTGACGTCCCGCTAAAATTGCTTCTTTACTTCTCGACTCCTCAATCTTTTTCTCCTTCTTTGATTCCCTTTCTTCTACTTTCGGTTTTTTGCTTTCTTTCTCTTTATTTTCTTATTTTACGCTATGTTTCAATCTCCCTTTCCTTCTTTTCCTTCTCACCCATCTTCTCACGTCTTTTCTCATACCTTTCACTTTCCCGCCCCATTTGCACACTATACTACAGAAGGCTATTTTACGCTCTGCTAAAGCGTGCCTAAACTGCAGGGTTAGCCGAGTGGTTATGATGCCCACGTTCAGACAGTTGGTACGTGGGTTTGAATGCCATCTTGTCAAGAAGTATATTTCGCCAAGGATTTCTCTTTATTCATCTCCTTCTACTCTTTTCTTTCACTGTCTTTTATCTCTTTCTCTTCTCGTTCTCACACCCATCAGAGTTACTCCATCTTACACTAGACAAATCCGTACTCATGTTCTGGTAATGAAGCAGTCAAAGAGTAAGGTGAAGAGAATGAACGTATAGCACGTGCCGGTTTGCGAATATGACACTGTTCTGTTCGTCAATTACAACCAACGGCTCACATAAACATCTCCGCTGTTAAACATATTCGCATGCTGTACTTGGGACGCTAAGAAGGTAATGGAGCAGTCTAGATCGACTCTATTCTTTCCACTTGGGGAAATAATAGAATTGATTCTGATGCTTCTACTACGCGATGCAGCTGCATCACCTCTCAATGTTTACGGTACTGTGAGACAGTGAATTCTCTTCTGCCGGTACCGAGCTTTTATGCTCGAAGTATTTAGGAGTATATGTTTTTTACTTGCATTCAGATTATAACACGACATATTTTCATATAGTTACTGGACTGCGTAACTTCTCGAGATATCCATGTGATGTCGCGACGAATCGAAGTTAGTGTGGGCTCTGATCTATGCGTTCGAGTCAAATTCATGCCGATTTGACCCAAACTGAAGGCGGTGGAAACGGAGAGAGAGAGATAGAGAAAAGGAAGACCGGGAGGTTAACCAAATATTGGCATCAGGTTTGCTACCCCGCACTGGGGTCGGGGAAATAGGGGCAAGAAAGAGGGGGTAGATAGAGAGAGAAAAAAAACGCACGTGCACTCATGAGAAAACGAAAACACTCACAGGAAGGGCGTTCTGGCTACAACCGTTCAGAAAGGCTGGTCAATCGCAAAAAGGGCAGTGGCGCTTTCAGAGCCTTCTTCTGTGAAGTTGCATCTGGTCGGTACTGCAGAATACTTTCCTCCGACAGGGGTTTATTAACTAATTTGCTGAGTTCCTTGCGAAGGCATAGTCGTTGTCTACTATACTCTGGACAGTCACAAAGAGTATGTTGGATGGCTTCTTTTTTGTCACAGTGGTCACAGGCTGTGGTGTCGGCCATACCAATGCGGAAAGCGTAGGCGTTGGTAAACACAACACCCAACCACAGCCTACGTAAAAGGGTCTGGTCTGCTCGGCAAAGCCTCGGCAGAAAGTATGAGCGTTACTTGGCCCTAAATTGTTCTGTTTCAATCCGCCAGTTCGGCACGTCATTCAACTACTTATAATACGAAATGTAATGACAAAGTATGGTCGACAGAAGGCTTTTGATGCAAGTAACTCTTTTGATGGTGGCTTGGTCCTAGTTTGTGTTTTTATAAAATACAATGTATGTGACGAACTCATCAACTAACATCCTCAACAGTACCATGAACCTTCTTTCTGTATCCGTAATAGCAAGGGTATTTCAACGAAACTCTATTGGTTGCAAGCCAAGTCGAGTTTAAACAATTATCTTGCTGGTACGGTAGTTATGGTGCCCTACTGCTGATCCGAAGGTCGTGGGTTAGATTCCGGCTTCTGCGGTCACATTTCGGAGGAGGCAAAGTTTTAAAGGCCTGTGCTATGCACGATGTCAGTGCGTGTTTAAGAACCCTAGATGACTTAAACTTCTCGTGCACTCACCACTCTAAAAAAGATCCCTTTTACTCATTCCGCGTTGTCCTGGTTTGCCACCTGTATGACTCTCTAAAAAAAAAAAACAAGGTGACTTTCTTGTGGATCAGACGTCTCTTCAAAGAGAGTATATTGATCCTCAAAAGAGAGCCACCATGCCTGCTTAAAGAGAGTCTTATACGTCGCACATCAGGATTATACTCGAAAGGAGTCAAAAGACTCTTTTTAAGGATTGTACCATGGTGTGCCTGGTAACAATATCTTGGTTTTCATACGTGAAAGCCAGGTTATTATTATTTTTTGGGGGGGGACCTAATCTCCTTCTTCAGAAGGAAGAAAGTTGTAGACAATTTCATGATACATGGGCTCCGTCACGCAGAAAGAATTGTGCCAGTTCGTGTTGGCTTACGGCGTGTAGTGTATGTGAATGGTTCATAAAATAACGGAATCAGGACACACTCATTTGGAAATGCATGATGCACATTTTTTTTATTTAAATATACCCTTCAAGCAGCCTTGCACACGAAGCAAAAGAATTTTTTAGGCATTATTGTACAGTCTTGGCGCCCCGGACTTCAATGTAAGACCTGATCAAGACTTTTTTTCCCGAAGCTTCCAAGCCGCAAATACGTCTTCATTTTTTTTTTTTTTTGCAACGACGAACAAGAGCTTGAAGCAATCCTCCTGGGCGTATATACCTATAATTTAAAAATTTTCTATGGCCGCGTCAACTAGCGTTGTCCAGCGCGCTGACGCGTCCGATGAGGTGAGGGCATCCAGACAATTCACACAACCTCGTTGTTCTGCAATAAGAGAGAGAAAAGAAGCACGTCAGCATAGTTACGGATATAATAGCTGTTCAATCACACGCCACAAAATCAGTACAACAAAATTTTCTGCTGTTTTTCAAGCAACATTTATTATTTATGGTTTACATATGTGAGTTTTTATCGGAAATAACACCTGGTACTTTCTTTAAATATACCAAATGTCTACAGCCATGCGGAAGTTTCCCTGAATGCGCAGCAGGTGTGTGCGTATACATGCTTCATAAAAAAAGTTGTCAAAGAGCTGTAAATGCGCATAAATACCCATGCAAGCGCAGTTTCATATCGGGAATCCGGCCTGGCACGTTTAGCACAATTACAGGAGTGCCACGCTTTGTCATTCTTGACAATGTTAAGTTCATCCGGGGCTTAGGTGAGACTTCGTGCTACACTCACGCAGATCACAAACTTTGTTGTAATGCTTACGTTGGGGGAAACGAAAGAAGCATGGCGCTACGTAGGGTTCAACGGAAACATGCAGTTTACAAGAAGTCCTCGATTTTTTTGTTGGTAGCACGCGCAAGTTACAGGGAACGCTGTCAGCACGATGGTACGTCTTGTATGGTGTGATCATGCAAGTCACAGGAAGTTACTGCTCAAGCTTGCATGCTCCAGTTTCACGAAACCCAGGAAACATGACAGCACACAGTATTCAACGTGATACTCTCCCTCCACCCTTCCTCCCACCGCATAAGAGCTTGCAGACCGAACAATTACAGGCCCTAACATACAAAATAAAAGCGTTATCTCAAGCAACCAGTTGTCTTTTTTTTCTCTTTTATGAATAGCGAATACACTTACCAGCCCTTGTATCCGTAGCCACCGTAGCCGTATCCGTGGCCGAAACCGTATCCGTGACCGAGACCGTATCCGCCGACGGCAACAACGGGAGCGGCAGCGACCGCGACTGGGGCAGCGACGGCCACGGTCTTGGCCACGGCGACCGGAGCGGCGACGGCGACGGGAGCAGCGACAGCGTATCCGCCGTAGCCGCCGTGTCCGTATCCACCGTAGCCGCCGTAGCCGCCATAGCCGTAACCATGTCCGCCAACAAGGATGGCAGCACCACCGGCGCTGTTGCCGTAGGAGTAGGAGGAACCCTTGACGGCGACAGGGGCGGCGACGGCCAGGCCGTGGCCGTAGCCTCCGTAGCCTCCGTGGCCGTAGCCTCCGTAGCCACCGAGGAAGCCAGCCGAGGCGGCAGAGACGAGACCGAGGAGAACGATCTGTGGAGGTAACGCGCGGGGTGATGAGCCATGGACGCGATAACATAGCAATCGAGCAACATCAATGCGATTTCTCTGTAGTCTGTCGATTGTGAACAGGGTAACTGCTGGCGCGGCGCGACTTGAAGTTGAGGTCACTGGTCACCGGATTACTAGAGGGTGTTGGACGAGCTGGCTGTACATTATGATTGAAAAGAGCGCGAAATAAAGTGGAACCAGAAAAAGACAGCTAAAGAAACAAGTGCATCCCTCACTAGAAGAAATGAGTCACGAGTGTCCTTTTGTTTGCTGAAGTACCGAAAGGCCTGGAGGCAGCGCATTATTGTATTTTTTACATGTGCGCGTACACACCACGGGCGGGCTGGGGGAGGGGGTAGATAGAGGCTCTTTTTATACATCGTCTTTACACTGCGCTTTGATCGTAAGGTGGCAGTAGAAGGGAGCTGAAAATGGGGTCGGGGCCACTGCGGTACCATTTCACCCGCTTCTATCCCCCGAATGAAGAACAATGAGCGTGCCGATGCTCTTATACTTTCCCAGGAGATGCAAGTATTCAATAAATTTGAAGTGGACGTTGTATATTCCCCTCGAGCCATCAAAGACATTGGAAATAAAGTCATGAGGGATTGCGAATGATATTGCAGAAACAACACCTCTGTAGTCCTCAATATACGTCTGCGTGGGTGCAGATTTATTACCCACATGTGACGCCAATCATATTATTCTAAGCGAGCTCACACACAATTGTGTGCGTTGCAGCTGTTACTGTAGCATTCGAAATAACTTGGTCATGATGTATGTCTAAGGTCTTGCTCTCCTAACTGTTTAGCAGCGTCGTGCCTCAAGAACGCATCTCCAGTCGTCAAGGACACCGGCTTCGCTCTCTACGTAGTTACTGTTGTGGCTCGCTGGGAAGACCTCCACCAGAAGATTTACACATACTTTAAATTCGAGCTGACGTGTTTCCAATCGCCAAACGTAGCCTAACGAAAGGGTGAGCGACGTGTTGGCCTACCGCTTTAGCTGCGCCTGAGACTCCGTGTATTTGTCCTCAAGGCTCTTCTAAATACTCACAAGGGCGTTCATGGTTGTTGGAGCTGTTAGTTCCTGCTTGGAAGTGCTGAGGAAAACAAGGAGTATGAAAGCCCGCTAACGCCTCGTCGCGTTTTTATACGCCAAATTGAGGCCCGCTCGCACGTGAAGGCCACCGACCTCTCGGCGTATCGGACAAGAAAACAATACAAAACAAAACTGGACGCCCGCTCTAGCCAATGGTCGCCGCAGGCTTCTTTCTCGGGAAGCCCAAAAAAAAATGGGCAAGAAGTAACTGTCCGTAGGAAAGGGGTGTTAGTTGGCGAGCAGAAGGAGCGATTGTGGGAGTGGGTTGGCGTGTGATGGCAGACTGTGATCTCGGAACCAGGCTAGGTCCGGCAAGAAAGCTCGGCGGTACAGAGGCCCGGTCTACCACTTCTTTTTTTTTTGTCTGGCGTACAAACAAAGCCACCTGTTGTATCTCTCTCTCTCTCTTTCTCATTCACTCCGACGGAAAGTGTGCACCATTACCTCTCGGTCAGCAGGAAGAGCGAGAAAACACAATCTACAAAGCGAAAACCCAACAGAGGCTGTAATGGAAGGCGAAACGCCCAACGTACGAACCCCCTCGGCTCGCGCGGGGACCGCCGTTATACAACCACTACCGGCACCGCCCGTGTTCTCGCACTTTCCCGGCCGGGGCGAGAGCACACAACGTTTCAGGGTGACGCAGAGAGGACCGTCCTGAATCTCGTCGCTTCGAACCAAGGCTATGCGTTCTTTTCGCGAAGCCGGGCCACGCGAGAACGGGACCACGTGGTCAACGCGAGCCGGTGAACCGGCCCAGCTCAAGCGTAGAGCGTTCGGTTGATGAGCGGCTAATGTGAGGCTTTTGGAATCCGGGGGATATGTATGGTAGCCCGAGGGTCTCGAATAACGTTGCTTAGGTTTTATTTATTTATTTATTAGAATACCCTCAGGGCCCGTAGGGCATTACAGAGGGGGTGGGTACAACATATATAACACACAAGAAAAAAAGACAAAATAAAGAAACAAGTATCAGATGCGCAAATCAGGAAGGCAACATAAGTCAACTAAAAATGTATAAGAATTCAAGC